>NW_027590521.1:0-47500 GCF_964213995.1 Mustelus asterias
TCCCCCTTCCCCTCCCCCTTCCCCTCCCCCTCCCCCTTCCCCTCTCCCCTTCCCCTCCTCCCTTCCCCTTCCCCTCCCCCTTCCCCTTCCCCTCTCCCCTTCCCCTCCCCCTTCCCCTCTCCCCTTCCCCTCCCCCTCTCCCCTTCCCCTCCCCCTTCCCCTCTCCCCTTCCCCTCCCCCCTTCCCCTCCCCCCCTTCCCCTTCCCCTCCCCCTTCCCCTTCCCCCCTTCCCCTCCCCCCTTCCCCTTCCCCCCTTCCTCTCCCCCCTTCCCCTCCCCTCCCCCCTTCCCCTTCCCCTCCCCCCTTCCCCTCCCTCCTTCCCCTCCCCCTTCCCCTCCCCCCTTCCCCTCCCCTTCCCCTCTCCCCTCTCCCCTTCCCCTCTCCCCTTCACCTCTCCCCTTCACCTCCCCCCTTCCCCTCCCCCCTTCCCCTCTCCCCTTCCCCTCCCCCTTCCCCTCCCCTCTCCCATTCCCCTCCCCCTCTCCCCTTCCCCTCTCCCCTTCCCCTCCCCCTCTCCCCTTCCCCTTCCCCTCCCCCCTTCCCCTCCCCTTCCCCTCCCCCTCTCCCTCCCCCTCCTCCTCTCCCCTTCCCCTCCCCCCTTCCCCTCCCCCTCCCCCCTTCCCCTCCCCCTTCCCCTCCCCCCTTCCCCTCCCCCCTTCCCCTCCCCCTCTCCCCTCCCCCTCTCCCCTTCCCCTCCCCCCTTCCCCTCCCCCTCCCCCCTTCCCCTCCCCCTTCCCCTCTCCCCTTCCCCTCCCCCTCTCCCCTTCCCCTCCCCCCTTCCCCTCCCCCTCCCCCCTTCCCCTCCCCCTTCCCCTCTCCCCTTCCCCTCCCCCTTCCCCTCCCCTCCCCCTTCCCCTCCCCCCTTCCCCTCCCCCCTTCCCCTCCCCCCGTCCTCCCCCCTCTCTCCCCACCTCCCTCCCCACCTCCTATTAGAGGGATGTTTTTTACACAGAGGGTGGTGGGGGCCTGGAATGCGCTGCCAAGTAGGGTGGTGGAGGCAGGCACGCTGACATCGTTTAAGACTTACCTGGATGGTCACATGAGCAGCCTGGGAATGGAGGGATACAAACGATTGGTCTAGTTGGACCGAGGAGCGGCACAGGCTTGGAGGGCCGAAGGGCCTGTTTCCTATGCTGGACTGTTCTTTGTTCTTTGTTCCTCCCCCCCTGCTCTTCCCTCCTCCCTCTCCCCCCTCTTCCTCGCCCCCTCCACCTCCCCACCTCCCCACTCCTCCACCGTCCCCCTCCCCCCTCCCATCACCCTACCCCCATCCCTTGCTCCTCTCCCCTCTCCCTACCCCCTCCCCCTTCCCCTCCTCCTCCTCCTACCCCCATCCCTCCCCTTCCCCTCCCCACCCCTCCCCCCACGCCCCTCTCCCTCCCACTCATCGTCCCCTTCCCCCCCTCCCCAAGCCTCCCCCCTTCCTGCCCCTCGCCCCTCCCCACTTCCCCACTCTTCCCCCTCCCTCCTCCTCATGCCCCCCTCCCCTTCCCCCCTCTCCTTCCCCCCCACTCCCCCTCCCTCCTCCTCATGCCCCCCTCCCCTTCCCCCCTCTCCTTCCCCCCCACTCCTCCTCCCCTCCCCTTCTTCCCCCTTCCTCCCCCTCCCCTTCCCCCTCCCTTCCCCTCCCCCGTCCCCTCCCCACCTCCCCTCCCCTTCCCCCCTCCCACCCTTCCCCCCTCCCATTCCCACCTCCCACCTCCCCTTCCTCCCCCCTCCCCTTCCTCCCTCCCTCCCATCCCCCCCTCCTCTTCCCCCCCCTCCCACCCCTCTCTCCCCCCATTCGCCTTCCACCCTTTCCCCCTCCCCTAAGCTCCCCCTAAGCTCCCCCTCCCCTTCCCCCCCTACTCCCTCCTCCACCATCCCATTCCCCACCCCTCTTCCCCCTTCCCCCCCTCTTCCCCCTCTCTTCCCCCTTCCCCCCTCTTCCCCCTTCCCCCCTCTTCCCCTTCCCCCCTTCTTCGCCTCCTCCCTCCTCCTCAAGCCCCCCTCTCCTTCCCGCCCCCCCCCACCTCCCCCCTTTCTCCCCCTCCCCTCCCCCATCCCCTCCCCTCCCCCCGTCCCCTCCCCCTCCCGCTGTCCCCTCCCATTCCCCCGTCCCCTCCCCTTACCCCCTCCCCCTTCCCCCTCCCCTTCCCCCTCCCCTTACCCCCTCCCCCTTCCCCCTCCCCTTCCTCCCTCCCACCCTCCCTCCCCCCATTCCCCTTCCCCCTCCCCTCCCTCCCCTTCCCCCCTCCCTCCCCCTCCCTCCCCTTCCCCCCTCCCTCCCCCCATTCCCCTTCCCCCCCTCCCTCCCCCCATTCCCCTTCCCCCCTCCCTCCCCACATTCCCCTTCCCCCATTCCCCTCCCGCCCTCCCCCCCTCCCCCTCCCCTTCCCCCCTCCCTCTCCCTCCCCTTCCCCCCTCCCTCCCCCCATTCCCCTTCCCCCATCCCTCCCCCCATTCCCCCTTCCCCCATCCCTCCCCCCATTCCCCTTCCCCCCTCCCCCTCCCTCCCTCCCTCCCTCCCTCCCCTCCCCCTTCCCTTCCCCCCCTCCCCAGCGCAGGTGGACACAGAGATACATATAGTTCTGCTCTCCCTGTATATTGCCAGAACAAAATCCCAGATATGGGTGAAGCAAAGTTCAATACAGATACGTCTCCTCTTGATCCTGCCCTCTGAAACCCTCCCAGAACAGTTCCACACGGGATTGCAGACAGAGCAAAGCTCATTCTGCAGTGTCCCATTGAATAGTTCACTGCAAAGGGTGTTTACTCTGTGTCGAATCCCATTCTGAACCATGTTTCTGTATTTGCCATTGGGTTACTGTAAATTGTGCTTCCATTGAACATTTCCAACAGTGAGTGAGATGACCCGATCCAACACAAGAACACTTTGCAATATCTCCCAGTAACAGTGAGTCTGTGTGTCAGCGTTAACCAAGCGGGGTGACATTCCCGGAGGGGCTGACATCTCACGCAGAGTGAAAACCAGAATTCAATTGGTGGGGATTGCCTTGTTAAATTCAGCTGGGGATTTATTGAGGGAATTTGTGAAAATGCATGTGGAGATCTTATACAATCTAATTGAAAAACATTTCGAAATCCGTTTCTCCAATAGACTGGACAGAACAGAAGAGGTACATTTATAGAATCTCAAGGTGAATAACATTAGTTCCAGTCGCTGAACACCAGCAGTAACTTTGTAATGCATATCATTTTATCACACACACCCCCCACCCCGCCTCATTTCCCAAATCATCCCAGATCTGTGGATATGAACCCCAAGATCTCTCTGTTCCTCCACAGTCTTCAGAACCCTACCTTTGACCCTGTAATCCACATTTAAATTAGTCCTACAAAAATGAATCACCTCACATTTATCAGGGTTAAACTCCATTTGCCATGTTTCAGCCCAGCTTTGCATCCTATCTATGTCTCTTTGCAGCCTACAACAGCCCTCCACCTCATCCACTACTCCACCAATCTTGGTGTCATCAGCAAATTTACTGATCCACCCTTCAGCCCCCTCCTCTAGGTCATTAATAAAAATCACAAAGAGCAGAGGACCAAGCACTGATCCCTGCGCCACACCGCTAGCAACCTGCCTCCAATCCGAAAATTTTCCATCGACCACCACCCTCTGTCTTCGGTCAGACAGCCAGTTACCTATCCAATCGGCCAACTTTCCCTCTATCCCACACCTCCTCACTTTCATCATAAGCCGACCATGGGGGACCTTATCAAATGCCTTACTAAAATCCATGTATATGACATCAACTGCCCTACCTTCAGCAACACACTTAGTTACCTCCTCAAAAAATTCTATCAAATTTGTGAGGCACGACTTGCCCTTCACGAATCCGTGCTGACTATCCCGGATTAATCCACATCTTTCTAAATGGTCGTAAATCCCATCTCTAAGGACTTTTTCCAGCAATTTACCAACCACCGAAGTAAGACTAACCGGTCTATAATTACCAGGGTCACTTCTAATCCCTTTCTTAAACAGAGGAACAACATTCGCCATTCTCCAGTCCTCTGGCACCATCCTCGTGGACAGCAAGGACGCAAAGATCAAAGCCAAAGGCTCTGCAATCTCATCCCTTGCCTCCCAAAGAATCCTAGGATACATTTCATCAGGCCCAGGGGACTTATCGACCTTCAGTTTATTCAAAACTGCCAGGACATCCTCCCTCCGAACATCTATTTCCTCCAGCCTATTAGCCTGTAACACCTTCTCTTCCTCAAAAACATGGCCCCTCTCCTTGGTGAACACTGAAGAAAAGTATTCATTCATCACCTCGCCTATCTCTACTGACTCCATACACAAGTTCCCACTACTGTCCTTGACCGGCCCTAACCTCACCCTGGTCATTATTTTTTTCCTCACATAAGAGTAAAAAGCCTTGGGGTTTTCCTTGATCCGACCCGCCAAGGACTTCTCGTGTCCCCTCCTAGCTCTCCGAAGCCCCTTTTTCAGCTCATTCCTTGCTAACTTGTAACCCTCAATCGAGCCATCTGAACCTTGTTTCCTCATCCCTACATAAGCTTCCCTCTTCCTTTTCACAAGACATTCCACCTCTTTCGTGAACCATGGTTCCCTCACTCAGCCATTTCCTCCCTGCCTGACAGGGACATACCTATCAAGGACACCCAGTATTTGTTCCTTGAAAAAGTTCCACTTTTCATTAGTTCCTTTCTCTGACAGTTTCAGTTCCCAACTTATGCCCCCTAATTCTTGCCTAATCGCATCATAATTACCTCTCCCCCAATTGTAAACCTTGCCCTGCCATACGGCCCTATCCCTCTCCATTGCAATAACAAAAGACACCGAATTGTGGTCACTATCTCCAAAGTGCTCTCCCACAACCAAATCTGACACTTGGCCCGGTTCATTTCCCAGTACCAAATCCAATGTGGCCTCACCTCTTGTCGGCCTACCAAATATTGTGTCAGGAAACCCTCCTGCACACACTGCACAAAAACTGCCCCATCCGAACTATTCGACCTACAAAGGTTCCAATCAATATTTGGAAAGTTAAAGCCCCCATGACAACTACCCTGTGACCCCCACACATATCCATAATCTGCTTAGCAATTTCTTCCTCCACATCTCTATTACTATTTGGGGGCCTATAGTAAACTCCTAACAACGTGACCGCTCCTTTCCTATTTCTAACCTCAGCCCATATTACCTCAGTGTGCAGATCCCCCTCGAAGTGCCTTTCCGCAGCCGTTAAACTATTAGTAGAGATACAGTCAGTAACACAGGGTGCTGGGGTAGAGGGGTTACTGAGTGACAGTGTGAGGGAGCTGGATTAACATCAGTACAGATACAGTCAGTAACATAGGGTGCTGGGGGAGAGGGGTTACTGAGTGACAGTGTGAGGGAGCTCGATTAACATCAGTACAGATACGGTCATTAACACAGAGTGCTGGGGGAGAGGGGTTACTGAGTGACAGTGTGAGGGAGCTGGATTAACATCAGTACAGGTACAGTCAGTAACACAGGGTGCTGGGGGAGAGGGGTTACTGAGTGACAGTGTAAGGGAGCTGAATTAACATCAGTACAGACACAGTCAGTAACACAGGGTGCTGGGGAGAGGGGTTACTGAGTGACAGTGTGAGGGAGCTGGATTAATATCAGTACAGATACAGTCAGTAACACAGGGTGCTGGGGGACAGGGGTTACTGAGTGACAGTGTGAGGGAGCTGGATTAACATCAGTACAGATACAGTCAGTAACACAGGGTGGTGGGGTGAGAGAGGGGTTACTGAGTGACAGTCTGAGGGAGCTCATTGTTCCACAGGAGCAGGCTGAGGGTGAGGGAGCTTGTTTGTGCATTATATTTATTTATTTTTCAGTTAAATTTGTGAAAAAATTCAGAGGGTTTTTTCAAAACAGGAAGTAGGCCCAGCAGCAGCCTGGGAAGGTTTTGGAGGGTTTAAAAGTAGGGCGCACTTTTGAGCGGGCAGCGTCGTTAGTGGGCAGCGGACTGAGCAGGGGGCAGAGTGAGAGCTGAAGGGCTTTGGCTCAAAACGGGCTTCCACCAGAACAGGCAGAGGCGAGAGGAGGTATTTTCTTTTTCAGAAAGTTTATTCCTGTTTTTCCCCAGAGTTAAAAAAAATGCCAGGCAAGATGTTGGAATGCTCCTCCTGCAGGATGTGTGAGATCAGGGAGACCTCCGGTGTCCCTGACGACAACACCTGCAAAAGATGGATCCAGCTGCAGCTGCTCGCAAAGCGTGTTAGGGAACTGGAGCAGGAGCTTGATGACCTCCATCTAATTCGGGAGAATGAGGAGTTTATAGACAGTAGCTTTAGGGAGGTAGTTACACCTCAGCAGCAGAGCACAGGAAATTGGGTTACTGTAAGGAGAGGAAATGGCAGTGTGAAAGGACAGGCAGAGCAGGGTTCCCCTGTGGCCAGACCCCTCCACAACAGGTATACTGAATTGGATACTGTTGTGGGAGATGCTTTACCTGGAACAAGCTGCGACAGCCGGAACTCTGATACTGAGTCTGGTTCGACAGCGCAAAAGGGTGGGATGAAGAAGAGGAGAGCAGTAGTGATAGGGGACTCAATGGTCAGAGGTACGGACAGGAGGTTCTGTGGTCGGGACAGAGACTCCCGCATGGTTTGTTGCCTCCCAGGTGCAAAGGTCAGGGATGTCTCTGATCGCGTGCACAGCGTTCTAAAGTGGGAAGGTGATCAGCCAGATGTCGTGGTACACGTCGGTACCAATGACGTGGGAAGGAAGAGTGAGGAGGTCCTAAAGAGTGAGTACAAAGAGCTTGGAAGGAAGTTAAAAAGCAGGACCCCGAGGGTAGTCATCTCAGGATTGCTACCTGAGCCACATGCCAGTGAGGGCAGGAGTAGGATGCTCGGGCGGATGAACACGTGGCTGAGGAACTGGTGCAGGGGGCAGGGTTTCCAATTCTTGGATCATTGGGACCTCTTCTGGGGCAGGTGGGACCTGTACAAGAGAGACGGGTTACACCTAAACTACAAGGGGACCAATATACTTGCAGGGAGATTTGCTAGTGTTATTGGGGAGCATTTAAACTAGATTTGCAGGGGGATGGGAACCAGAGTGCCAGAGCAGATAGTGGAGCAGGGGTCAAAAGACAGGTTAGTTCAAGCAAAATCACAAATGGAAGGGTAGAGTGTGGTGGAAATAACCTTTTGAGGTGTGTCTCTTTCAATGCCAGGAGTATTGTGGGGAAGGCAGATGAGCTGAAGGCGTGGATAGACACATGGAAATATGACATTATAGCCATTAGTGAAACTTGGCTACAGGAGGGGCAGGACTGGCAGCTCAATGTTCCAGGGTTCCAATGTTTCAGGCGGGATAGAGGCAGAGGGATAAAAGGTGAGGGGATGGCATTGTTGGTCAGGGAAAATGTTACAGCGGTACTCAGGCAGGATAGATTCGGGAGCTTGTCTACAGAGGCCCTCTGGGTGGAGCTGAGAAACAGGAAAGGTATGACCACATTAATGGTGTTGTGTTATAGACCACCCAATAGTCAGCGAGAATTGGAGGAGCAAATCAGCAGAGAGATAGCGGACAACTGCAAGAAACACAAAGTTGTGATAGTAGGGGATTTTAATTTTCCACATATAGATTGGGACTCACATACTGTTAAAGGTTTAGACGGTGTAGAGTTTGTAAAATGTGTTCAGGAGAATTTTCTACATCAGTATATAGAGGTGCCAACGAGAGAGGATGCGATATTGGATCTCCTATTGGGAAATGAGTTAGGGCAGGTGATGGATGTGAGTGTGAGGGAACACTTTGGATCCAGTGATCATAATGTCATTAGTTTCAACCTGATCATGGATAAGGATAGATCTGGTCCTCGCGTTGAAGTTCTGAACTGGAAAAAAGGCCAAATTTGATGAAATGAGAAGGGATCTGGGAAGTGTGGATTGGCACAGGCTGTTCTCTGGTAAGGATGTAAATGGAAAGTGGGAGGCCTTCAAAGGAGAAATTTTGAGAGTGCAGAGTTTGTATGTTCCTGTCAGGATTAAAGGCAAAGTAAATAGGAATAAGGAACCTTGGTTCTCGAGGGAGATTGTAACACTGATTAAGAGGAAGAGAGAGTTGTATGAAATGTACAGGCAGCAAGGAACAGATCAGATGCTCGAGGAGTATAAAAAGGGCAAGAAGCTTCTTAAGAGGGAAATCAGGAGGGCTAAACGAAGACATGAGGTTGCTTTGGCAGACAGAGTGAAGGAAAATCCAAAGAGCTTCTATATGTTAGGAGCAAAAGGATAGTGAGGGACAAAATTGGTCCTCTTGAAGACCAGAGTGGTAGACTGTGTATGGAACCAAAAGAGATGGGGGAGATACTAAATGTTTTTTTGGCATCCGTATTTACTGAGGAAACGGGCATGGAGTCTACGGAAATAGGGAAAACAGGTAGGGAGGTCATGGAACCTTTACAGATTAAAGGGGAGGAGGTGCTTGCTGTCTTGAGGCAAATCAGAGTGGATAAATCCCCAGGACCGGACAGGGTATTCCCACTGACCTTGAGGGAAGCTCGTGTTGAACATGTAGGGGCTCTGACAGACATATTTAAAATGTCAGTATTCACGGGGGAGGTGCCGGATGATTGGAGGGTGGCTCATGTTGTTCCGTTGTTTAAAAAAGGTTCCAAAAGAAATCCGGGAAATTATAGGCCAGTAAGTTTGACGTCGGTGGTGGGCAAGTTATTGGAAGGTGTGATAAGGGATAGGATCTACAAATAATTTGCATAGACAGGGACATATTAGGGAGAGTCAACATGGCTTTGTGCGTGGTAGGTCATGTTTGACCAATCTATTAGAGTTTTTCGAGGACGTTACCAGGAAAATGGATGAAGGGAAGGCGGTGGATGTTGTCTACCTGGATTTCAGCAATGCCTTTGACTAGGTCCCTCATGGGAGGTTAGTTAGGAAGGTTCAGTCGCTGGGTACACATGGAGAGGTAGTAAATTGAATTAGACACTGGCTCAATGGAAGAAGCCAGAGAGTGGTTGTGGAGGATTGCTTCTCTGAGTGGAGGCCTGTGACTAGTGGTGTGCCGCAGGGATCGGTGTTGGGTCCATTGTTGTTTGTCATCTATATCAATGATCTGGATGATAATGTTGTAAATTGGATCAGCAAATTTGCTGATGATACAAAGATTGGAGGTGTAGTGGACAGTCAGGAAGGTTTTCAAAGCTTGCAGAGGGACCAACTAGAAAAATGGGCTGAAAAATGGCAAATGGAATTTAACGCAGACAAGTATCAGATATTGCACACTGGAAGGACAAACCAAAGTAGAACGTACAGGGTAAATGGTCGGACTCTGAAGAGTGCAGTTGAACAGGGGGATCTGGGAATACAGGTCCAGAATTCCCTAAAAGTGACGTCACAGGTGGATAGGGTCGTAAAGAGTGCCTTTGATACATTGGCATTTATAAATCGGAGTATCGAGGATAAAAGTTGGCGTGTTATGGTAAGGTTATATAAGGCATTGGTGAGGCCGAATTTAGAGTATTGTGTACAGTTTTGGTCACCTAGTTACAGGAAGGATGTAAATAAGGTTGAAAAAGTGCAGAGAAGGTTCATAAGGATGTTGCCGGGACTTGAGAAGCTGAGTTACAGGGAGAGATTGAATAGGTTGAGACTTTATTCATTGGAGCGTAGAAGAATGAGGGGAGATTTGATAGAGGTGTATAAGATTTTGATGGGTATAGATAGAGTGAATGCAAGCAGGCTTTTTCCACTGAGGCGAGGGGAGAAAAAAACCAGAGGGCATGGGTTAAGGGTGAAAGGAGAAAAGATTAAAGGGAATATTAGGGGGGGCTTCTTTACGCAGAGAGTGGTGGGAGTGTGGAATGAGCTGCCGGATAAAGTGGTAAATGCGGGGTCACTTTTAACATTAAAGAAAAACTTGGACTTGTTGATGGATGAGAGGGGTGTGGAGGGATATGGTCCAAGTGCAGGTCAGTGGGACGAGGCAAAAAATGGTTCGGCACAGAAGGGCCAAAAGGCCTGTTTCTGAGCTGTAATTTTCTATGGTTTTCTATGCCAAATTTCCTTAGTCTTCTGAGAAAGTAGAGGCATCTTAACCATCGCATCGGCATGGAAGGACCAGGACAGGTTGTTGGTGATCTGGACACCTGGAAACTTGAAGCTCTCGACCATCTTCACTTCATCCCCATTGATGTAGACAGGGGCATGTCCTCCACGACGTTCCCTGAAGTCGATGACTATCGCCTTCATTTTGTTGACCTTGAAAGAGACATTATTGTCATCGCACCAGTTCACCAGATTCTCTATCTCTGGACCAGAGAGAGGAGGGGACAAGAGGGATGGGGATTTGGGGAATGAGGGGAATGGGGGATGTAGGGAATGAGGGGGTTCTGTGGGTGAGGATGATATGGAAGTCAGGGGATCAAGGGGTCAGGGTGATATGGGATGGGGGATATGGGGAATGAAGGAAATGGGGATTTGGGGAATGAGGAGGTGGGGATATGGGGAATAAGGGAAATCTGGGGGTGAGGGTGATATGGAGGTCGGGAGAAGGGGTGGGGGTGAGTGGGACTTGGGAAATGAGGGGGATGTGGGAATCAGGGATATGCGAATGAAGGAGGTATGGGTATGAGAGGATTGGGGTTTTGGGGAATGGGGGAATTATAGGGATGAGGGCGATGGGAATGTACGGGAGACATGGAGAAATGAGAAGAATGGTTATAGAGGGAGATGGGGATATGAGGGGGTGGGGATATGGGGGTTGAGGGTATGGGAGTTATATGGGCGAGGGGTTGGGAGGATGGGTTGGCGATATGGTGGGGATATAGGGTGAGGATATGTGGAATATGTAGTGAGGGTGATATGGGGATGAGGGGAATTGTGGGATATGGAGGCGGGATATGGGGGTGAAGCGCAGAGGCGATCTGGGGAATAAAGGGATAGGATGAAATGGGGCTGAGAGTGATTGGGACATGGGGAATGAGAGGGCGGGGAGATATGGGACAGCGGGAATGAGGATGAAGGGGGGATACGGGGTGAGCGGGATGGGGAATTAGATGAGAGGGACAATGTATAGAGATGGGGAAATAGTGGAGATGGGGGTTAATGGAGGGAACAGTGAGGGGGAAGAGAGAAGGGAATGGAGGGGTCAGGATAGAATAGAGGGGATAGTTGTGGTGCAGAAGGGGTGAATAATGGTGACAGAGTGCGGAGCAGAGCAGAAGAATAGAGGGGATGGGGAAATAGTGGGGATACTGGGTAGGGGGAGTGGAGGGGACACAGGTCGGTGAAAGGAAGAGAGTGAGATGGAAAGAGTAGGAGACCGGGAAGAAACAAATAAAGGGAGAGTGAGCGATAAAAGAAAATTAGATGAGCTTCAGTGTCAGCAACGAAATCCATTTGTCTGCCTCAAAGTGTTCCTGGACATCCATCTTCTTTCTCAGAAGAAAGAAAATGGTACCCAGATATGATGGTGGTTCTTGCACTATCAGACTTGCCCTCCCATAGAATATGGTGTTAAACCCCTGGGTGTATAATTAATGAGTTGGGAGCTGGAAGATATGGCGTGGTTTCCCGCCAGCTCGAGAGCGGGAAACACACCATGTTCCTCTCCTCTCACCATGGGACACAGACCTGGGTGGGAGATTTCCACCCAGGGAGTCTCAGACTACAGTTTCCTGCTGCTTCACTCCCTCCTTCCTGGAGGAGAGCTGTTACATTTTGCAGTTTCCAGTCCACTGGGGCCTTTCCTGAAGCTGGGGAATGTTAGCAGATTACAACCAATGCGGTGCCATAGCAGAGGCCTGGGCATCCAGGTGAGTGATGGCGGGATTTGGATTGTGGGGCAGAGGAGTGGATTTGGCAGCAAGGACAGATGGGTGGCTCTCAGTCGGCTCCCCTTTCCTAATGTCTGGTTCTTTGATAAGACACTTCAGAGCCTTTAAATAAGCCACCTCCGCCCTCCCCCCTCCCGATCCAGGAACCCACAAACAACCTGACAGTGTGAGAGTGATCAATGCTTACTTTTCAAGCTCCCCGCATGACAAGTTTCCCCATCCACCATTGGGTGAATACCAGCAGTGACAGGATGAGGCCCTTCGGTGGTCATTAAATGCCCACCTAACGGCCTCAATTGTTGGCCGGCAGGAAGGCCATTCATGAGGCAGGAAAGTGACAGGTTCCGCATCAATCACTCTCCCACCTGATTAAATACCTTCCCCACCCGCTCCAAACTTACCGCGGGAAAACGCATTCAGTTCCACCCAGTATTTTAGTGAGGGCATGGAAAGAAAGGACAATTCATTTCAAAAAAAGGATCAAAGAAATTAAAGGAAAACATCCACATTGTAAAATTACGCAGACCTTTTTTCTGAAATCACAAATGACCAGTTTATTTTGTTGTTGGAACTTTGGAGTTGATAGGAGCTGTCGGAGGGGGAATTTATTTGATTTGATTTTGATTTGATTTATTCTTGTCACATATATTAGTGTACAGTGAAAAGTATTGCATCTTGCACGCTATACAGACAAAGCACACTGTACATAGAAAAGGAAAGGAGAAGTATGTAGTGTTAGTCATAGCTGGGGTGTTGAGAAAGATCAGTGTGATGCGAGGGGGGCTATTCAAAAGTCTGATGGCAGCAGGGAAGAAGCTGTTCTTGAGTCAGTTGGTAATTTCCACTTGTGGCAAATACAGTGGGACAGTCCTGGTTTCCATAACGCCTGTGCTTATGGTTTTATCAACTAGGAACAGCAGAAGTCTCTCTTTCTGCCTTCTATTGACCTGATCTGATAAATGAAACACATGGAACGAAATTTGTGCTTGGTTTTGGTCAACTTGCGGTTTGCACGCACTGAACGAGTAACTTAGCTGCGGAAATTATTACAATTCACAAGAGGTCGAAACTCCAGTCAATACAAAGGCATCACAAGCTTGATTTATGTGCGCAACTGAAATAAAAGCAGATTAGCAAAGACCTTGTCTGGAGAACACCAGATATGATGACATGCTGTCGTCTCTGCTTGTTAATTTTCTAATGGAGATTGTTGGTGCTACAAATCTTATTGCTTTTGCCAGTAGCATAGAACATAGAACATTACAGCGCAGTACAGGCCCTTCGGCCCTCGATGTTGCGCCGACCAGTGGTACCAATCTAAAGCCCCTCTAATCTACACTATTCCAACATCATCCATATGTTTATCCAATAACCACTTGAACGCTCTCAACGTTGACGAGTCCACCACTGCTGCAGGCAGGGCATTCCACGCCCTTACTACTCTCTGAGTAAAGAACCTACCTCTAACATCTGTCCTATGTCTCTCACCCCTCAATTTAAAGCTATGTCCCCTCGTGCTAGCCAACACCATCCGAGGAAAAAGGCTCTCACTATCCACCCTATCTAATCCTCTCATCATCTTGTATGCCTCTATTAAGTCACCTCTTAACCTTCTTCTCTCGAATGAAAATAACCTCAAGCCCCTCAGCCTTTCCTCATACGATTTTCCCACCATACCAGGCAACATCCTGGTAAATCTCCTCTGCATCCTTTCCAACACTTCCACATCTTTCCTATAATACGGCGACCAGAACTGTACGCAATACTCCGAATGCGGCCGCACCAGAGTTTTGTACAGTTGCAGCATGACCTCCTGGCTCCGAAACTCAATCGCTCTACCAATAAAAGCGAACACACCTTACGCCTTCTTAACAACCCTATCAACCTGGGTGCCAACTTTCAGGGATCTATGCACATGGACACTCAGATCCCTCTGTTCATCCACACTACCAAGTATCTTACCATTAGCCCAGTACTCTGTATTCCTGTTACTCCTTCCAAAGTGAATCACCTCACACTTTTCCGCATTGAACTCCATTTGCCACCTCTCAGCCCAGCTCTGCAGCTTATCTATGTCCCTCTGTAACCTGCCACTTCCCTCCGCACTGTCTACAACTCCACCGACTTTAGTGTCATCCGCAAATTTACTAATCCATCCTTCCACGCCCTCATCCAAGTCATTAATAAAAATGGCAAACAGCAGTGGCCCCAAAACAGATCCATGCGGTACACCACTAGTAACTGAACTCCAGGATGAATATTTCCCATCAACCACCACCCTTTGTTTTCTTACAGCTAGCCAATTCCTGATCCAAACCACTAAATCACCCTCAATCCCATGTGTCCGTATTTTCTGCAAAATGGTTCACCGCGCGATGGGGAGTGTACAGAAGAAGGAATGGAAAATGTATAGTTTTATTCACCGTAAAAGGATCAAAAAAAGGACCTTGTGTATATATATAAGGGAGACTGTCACTTTCCATCCCTGGAATACTCGCTGTGTGACTGGTATGCAACCTCATTGAGAAGCAGAGGTGAATGCCAAAAGTGCACAAAGCATTTATCACAGACATATTCATCCACTCTGGAAAAAGGGACAATTTGAAATGGATAATGTGGTCCACTTTATCAGAAGTGGGCAATGCTATCATCTACATCATTAGATAGGGAAATTTTGGGGTAGGGAGGAGGTGTGACATATTCACTCTTGCATTCAAAAACATACCAACGAAAGTCATATTGTTCAGGATTTTGTAATGCAGCCATAGGTTGTCATGTGGGTAATATTTATCTCTGTTGTTCAAAGCTGTTCTGCACACAAGTGATGAGGTTATTATTGATATCTGTTCTAAATGTCTGGTGCAATCGTGATATCCATCTCTGTCCCTTGGTTAGGTTGCACACAGTTGGTATCCCAGTGAATCAGAGCCATGGTCTCCCTCAGACTCACACAAACTCCTTGCCGACTGCCTCATTTTCACCAACACACATGAATTGGGAAATTGTGACTTTGTTTTTGTTTCACCTGTTTCAGCTCCATTAAAGATGTTATATAAACGCAGTTGTTGATAAATTCCTTCTTTTCTCAAGCCCATGCTTGTTCTCTTCGGAGCGAGGCGAGCTGTGCCCAGCTTCTAATTTTATCTTTTACTCTTGTTCTGTGCTTCTAAAACTTCATTCTAACTCTTTAAAACTCTCTAACAACGCCTTAATGTAATTTCTCATAGATTTGGCCACACCCTAGCTGTGACTGTAACATTACATTCTGCACTCTCTCCTTTCCTTCTCTATCACAGTATGTTTTGTCTGTAGAACCCGCAAGAAACAATACTTTTCACTGCATGTTAATACATGTGACAATAATAAATCAAATCAAATTAAATCTTTTGTTTTACAATTCACTGCCTCCATTTTAATTATATTTTCTTTCTTCCCAACTCTGTCTCTCATTTCGTAAAACGTTTATTGTCATTTGGTCCCTTTGCCTTTTGCACGGTCTCTCGCTCTTTCTCTCTGCCTCTGTTTGTGTATTTTCCTGTGGATCTGACTTGCTCCCTCTTTCTGCTTGTCCCTGGTTGTCTGTACATCTGTCTTTTTTTCATCATCTCTATCTTCTATTATTGTTTCCCTTTCTCTATTAATTCCTTGGTCACCTTTGCTGTTAAAATGTATCTTTCTCTCGATCCATTCCCCTTTGTCATTCCACTTCTTTCCCTTTCTCCCTCACTTGTTCCCGACCTCAGCCTTTCCCACTGTAGGTGGTCTCTCACCTGCCTTGATGTGGATCTGGGTGACAGATCATCTGGTGCCATTCATGACAAACTGGGATATTTCCACTCATGAACGGGGCAAGGATATAGCCAGAAGATTCTTCCTTTTGCTATCAATTGGCAACTTTGCTCAGCATACAATCCCGACAGTGCAGAAGGAGGTGATTTGGTCCATCGAGTCTGCACTGACTCTCCAAACGAGCATGTTACCCAGACCCAGAATCTGCCCTATCCCCGTTGCCCCAAGCATTTACCTTGCGAATCCCACTAACCTACAGATCTTGGGACACATTTCATTTTTTGCACATAAAACTGAACATTAGTCCTCTTTAACTCGATACAATCATAGAATCCCCACAGTGCGGAAGGGGGCCAATCGGCCAATTGAGCTTTAACCAACAACAATCCCAGCCAGGCCTTGTTCCCATGTATTTACCCTTCTAGTCCCCCTGACACCAAGGGGCAATCTAGCACGGCCAATCCATCTAACCCGCACATCTTTGGACTGTGGGAGGAAATCGGAGCACCTGGAGGAAACTCAGGCAGACCATGGGAGAACGTGCAAACTCCACACAGCGCTCCGAAAGCTAATGGTATTTGCTACCAAATAAACCTGTTGGACTTTAACCTGGTGTTAAAACTCTTACAATGCAAAGGCAGCAGCATTGACTGTCAGAGACATGTCCGTTAGGCTGGCACCAGCATAGCTAGAGCAGGGTTGACCAACATATTCACTGGGCAAACACACGTCAATGTTTTTCTCACTCAAGCGGCCGATGAGTAAATTTCAGAATGATAAAGTTTGGCACAGCAGAAATTTCAATGAAAAACTAAACTGAGATATGAAAAGAAACAACTTGCTGAGCACAATAATGAGTAATAAATAAAGATGATTATTAGAGTTTAATCCTCATCAATCACAAATTGTTTCTCTCCCACATTTGCTGCAGATTGGCTCAAAATCCTATCAGCAGCAAACATGGGAAAGAAACGGGATGTGATTGGAGGAGCAGCTCCATGCAGATTCTTCCATTCAAACTGAACTGTGTGACTGAGATTCTGGAAACTCGCTCCGGGGGCCGCATTGAGGGGCTTCGAGGATCACATTCGCCCCTTGGTCCACACGTTGGACAACCCTGGGCTACTGCATGTGTTTGATGAGTGAGTAACAATGTGTGTGTTTGGAAAGAGAGCAAACATCATCAGGGAATGAGTGAAGAAGAGTGGAGACATCCAGGTCTTGCCATCCTTACGCCAATGGAAGATGAAGTGCTGGATCAGGAAGGCCTGGGGGCAGAGTGGGTAATTACTGCTGGTGAGATGGGTTGAGTGGGTGGCCTAATGAATGGGCACAGGAGAGCGTCTGGTGAGGACAAAACATAGAGCTTGTGTATCCATCACTGGTCACAGAGAGCAGTCTGAAGGACGTATTGGGATAAGAACAAAATAACTAGGAGCAGCAGAAGGCCATTCAGCCCCTCGAGCATACTCCATCACGGCTGATCTAATTATAGTCTCAACTCTTTTCCCCGTAACCCTTGATTCGCTTCTCAATCCAATATCATTCTGAACTCAGCCTTGAATATATTCAATGACTCTGCCGCCACTAGTCTCCAGGGAAGAGAATTCCACTCACCAGCCACCATCTAAAAAATAAATTTCTCCTCATCTCAGTCTTAAGGGACTGACAATTACATTTTAAAATCTGTCCCCTTGTTCTGGTTTCTCTTACAAGAAGAAACAGCCTCTCAGCAACCACCCTGTCTCATCCCCTCAACGCGGTAACCTTTTAATCTTCTGAACTTTCATAGATATTGCTCCAATCTGCTCAAATTTTCCTCGTAAAATAAACCTCTCCATCCCAGGAATCAGCTGAGTGAACTTTCTCTGAACTGGTTCCAGTACAATTCTATCCTTTTTTAAGTAAAGAGCTCAACATTATACACATTTCTCCAGTTGTGATCTAATGAAGGTCGTGTAAAGCTGCAGCAAAACCTTCTTACTCTTACCTTCCATTCCTATTGCAGTAAGAATGTTAAGAAACAGGAGCAGGAGTCATCCATTCTGTCCTTCAAATCCACTCCATCATTCAATGTGACCATGGCTGATCCTCGGCTTCAACACCATTTCCAGCATTATCCCTGCATTCCTTGATTCACCAGCATTCTAATGGGAAACAAATACCCCTCATCTCAGCCTAAATAACTGCCCCTTATTCTCAGACTGTGTCCCAGGTTTCAGACCCTCCAGCAAGGGGAAACATCCTTTCTGCATCTGGCCTATTGAACCCCATAAATTAGTGTAGGTTTGAATAAGTTCAGCGATCATTCTTCTAAAGGCCTGAGAATAAAGTGTTTTTGTTCCTCATAGTACAACCCATCTGTCCCTGGACCTATTTTAGTGAACCTTCTTTACATGCCAAGTACATCTTTGCTTCAGCCAGGAGACCAAACCTGTACACAATACTCCAGGTTGGTCTCAGCAAGGCTGCATATAATTGCAGGAAGACATCTTTTTCCTCCACTCAAATCCTCTTAGAATAATGGCTAACATACCATGTGTTATCTTAACTGCTCTCATCTTCGCTTTCAGTGCCTCATCAACAAGGACATCAAAATATCTTGAAGTTGTCTTAATGTCTGTTTTTCCTACAAAATTAGATAACCTCACATTTTTCCACCTTGGCGTCCAGCTGGCAAACCTTTGGCCGCTCCCTGAGCCTCTCCACATCCCCTTGAAACATCTTTGCATCCTCCTCACAATTCAGATTTTCACCGAGTTTTCCAGTTTTTGCAAATTTGGAAATATTATATTTGATCCCCACATCCATATCATTGATATAGATTCTGAATAGCTGAGACCCAAACACTGATCCCTGTCGTACTCCACTAGTGAGAAGCTGTCAACCCAAAAGTAACCCATTTATTCCAACTCCTTGTCTCTGTCCACTCAATCCACATTGGAGAGCTGGTGCAGACACGATGGGCCAAATGGCCTCCTCCTGCACCAACACTATTCTGTGAAATCTTAGAAAACAGGGAAATGCTGGAATTAAACTCAGCAGGTTCGGCAGCATCTGTGCAGAGAGAGAGAGAAACAGAGTTAACATTTCAGCTCTGTGACCTTTCCTGTGAACTGGGGAAAGTTAGAAATGTAACAGGTTTGGAGAAAGCGGCGGGTGGGACAAGGACGAAAGGAAGGTCTGTGAGAGGGTGGAAGACAGGAGAGATTGAATGAGAGAAAAGTGAACCCCCCTCCAGAGCCAAACTCCCTCAGAGGCTCCCACACTGCATTCCAACAAACTGAACTGGATTGGACTGAATGGGAAGTCATGGGAATGTAACCCTCACTGACTTCATGGATCAAGTACATTTCTGGATGGAAATTAGCTGCATCGACTCCAGCCTGGTTGTTGGTGTGAAACAGGAGCTGATGTCTATCTGTGTGTGTGTGTGTGTGTGTCCCTGCCTGCAGCTCCCAGAGAGTTTAAAATCCTGCATCTGTCTCTCTGCAGAGCTGCTGGTTAAAGACACATTTCCAGCATTTATCAGACAGAAACTTCACTCTCATTCTCTCCCTCCCCTCCCCCAGCCAGTGCTTCTGTTAAAAAAAGGCTAAACGCTTTATTTTGCAGCTCTGATCAGTGGTGAGTGATTAACCATGAAGCACAGGGCACACACACACACTCACACACCCGGACACAGCATTGTAAATCAGAAGTGGGATTTGTAAACGCAGCAACAAAGAACTTTGCAAGATCTTGTTTCAGTTCAGGCAACTTAAGGAAAAGTGAACTTTGCAAGAATCAGCAAAGGGTGCAAACCTGTAGCGGATGGAGTCCTGGATGAACAAGTTGTACAATCCACATTCAGACCTGGCCTCTCTCTCTCTCTCTCTCTCTGGCAGTGCAGGGCTGCTGGTTCATTTAAATCCATCTTCTCTCAGCTCCCAGTGCTGGTGATGTGAAGCTGGGAGTGGGGGGAGGGAGAGCCTTGGGATGAACCATTTGCCTGGTGCTCACTAACCCACACACACAAACACCCCCCACACACTCAGAGACAGATTGGTGTTGGACTGGGCCAGGTAGGAGGAGGTGTGTTCAGGTGAGGTGTAGGAGCTGTGGTTGGATGAGGATTGATTGGGGAGGTGTGGGACTCAGTGAGGTTATAAAAAGGCTGGCGATGCATTGTCCAGTCTCTCTCTCCACGTGGGTTGGTAAGTATCAGGTAAGCTGTGTCTTTGTGAGTGAGTGAGTCAGTGTGTGCTTGCATGGAGTTCCAGCTCTGATATTGTAACCCCCCCTTTCCCAGCACAAAGCCCCTGTTCCTGGATCTCTCTCCCCACCATGGGAGAGGGGATGGAAGGAGTTGGAGAGATCACCGAGGGAAAACATGTGCGATGGTGAGTATGAACCTCTTCACTTTCTGTCTGCACCTTTCCCGCCTCAGCCCTGCTTTTCTCTCTGTTTGCAGCCTCCTCTCAATCCTCCCTCTCCATCTTTCTCTCTCTCAATCTTTCTCTCTCTCAATCTCTCTGTCTTTCTATCTCAATCTTTCTCTCTCTAAATCTTTCTCTCTCTAAATCTTTCTCTCTCTCAATCTCTCTGTCTTTCTATCTCAATCTTTCTCTCTCTAAATCTTTCTCTCTCTAAATCTTCCTCTCTCTCAATCTCTCTGTCTTTCTATCTCAATCTTTCTCTCTCTAAATCTTTCTCTCTCTAAATCTTTCTCTCTCTCAATCTCTCTGTCTTTCTATCTCAATCTTTCTCTCTCTAAATATTTCTCTCAATCTCTCTCTCAATCTCTCTCTCTCTGTGTCTTTCTCTCTCTCTGTTTCTCTCTGTCTCTCTATCTCTCTCTCTCAATCTTTCTCTCTCTGTCTTTCTCTCTCTCTCCCTTTCTCTCTGTCTCTCTCTCTCTGTCTCTCTCTCTCTGTCTCTCTCTCTCTCTCTCTCTCTGTCTCTCTCTCTCTGTCTCTCTCTCTCTGTCTCTCTCTGTCTCTGTCTCTCTGTCTCTGTCTCTCTGTCTGTCTTTCTCTCTGTCTCAATCTCCCCCCCCCCCTGGGTTTTGCCCCCCCCCTGGTTTTTGCCCCCCCCTGGGTTTTGCCCCCCCCTGGGTTTTGCCCCCCCTGGGTTTTGCCCCCCCCTGGGTTTCCTCCCCCCCCCCCTGGGTTTCCCCCCCCCCTGGGTTTCCCCCCCCCCTGGGTTTCCCCCCACCCCCTGGGTTTCCCCCCCCCCCCGGGTTTCCCCCCCCCCCGGGTTTCCCCCCCCCCCTGGGTTTCCCCCCCCCCCGGGTTTCCCCCCCCCCCTGGGTTTCCCCCCCCCCCTGGGTTTCCCCCCCCGGGTTTCCCCCCCCCCCTGGGTTTCCCCCCCCCCCCCTGGGTTTCCCCCCCCCCCCTGGGTTTCCCCCCCCCCCCTGGGTTTCCCCCCCCCCCCTGGGTTTCCCCCCCCCCCTGGGTTTCCCCCCCCCCCTGGGTTTCCCCCCCCCCCTGGGTTTCCCCCCCCCCCCTGGGTTTTCCCCCCCCCCCTGGGTTTTCCCCCCCCCTGGTTTTCCCCCCCCCTGGGTTTCCCCCCCCCCTGGGTTTCCCCCCCCCCTGGGTTTTTGCCCCCCCCCTGGGTTTTTGCCCCCCCCCTGGGTTTTTGCCCCCCCCTGGGTTTTGCCCCCCCCCCTGGGTTTTGCCCCCCCCTGGGTTTTGCCCCCCCCCTGGGTTTGCCCCCACCCTGGGTTTTGCCCCCCCCCTGGGTTTTGCCCCCCCCCTGGGTTTTGCCCCCCCCCTGGGTTTGCCCCCCCCCTGGGTTTTGCCCCCCCCCGGGTTTTTGCCCCCCCCCTGGGTTTTGCCCCCCCCTGGTTTTGCCCCCCCCGGGTTTTGCCCCCCCCTGGGTTTTGCCCCCCCCTGGGTTTTGCCCCCCCCCTGGGTTTGCCCCCCCCTGGGTTTTGCCCCCCCCCTGGGTTTTGCCCCCCTTTGCCCTGGGTTTTGCCCCCCCCTGGTTTTGCCCCCCCCCCTGGTTTTGCCCCCCCCCTGGTTTTGCCCCCCCCCTGGGTTTTGCCCCCCCCCTGGGTTTTGCCCCCCCCCTGGGTTTTGCCCCCCCCCTGGGTTTTGCCCCCCCCTGGGTTTTGCCCCCCCCCTGGGTTTGCCCCCCCCCTGGGTTTTGCCCCCCCCCTGGGTTTTGCCCCCCCCCTGGGTTTTGCCCCCCCCTGGGTTTTGCCCCCCCCCTGGGGTTTTGCACCCCCCCTGGGTTTTGCCCCTCCCGTGGGGTTTTGCCCCCCCCCCTGGGTTTTGCCCCCCCCCTGGGTTTTGCCCCCCCCCTGGGTTTTGCCCCCCCCTGGGTTTTGCCCCCCCCTGGGTTTTGCCCCCCCCCTGGGTTTTGCCCCCCCCCTGGGTTTTGCCCCCCCCTGGGGTTTTGCCCCCCCCTGGGTTTTGCCCCCCCCTGGGTTTTGCCCCCCCCCTGGGTTTTGCCCCCCCCCTGGGTTTTGCCCCCCCCCTGGGTTTTGCCCCCCCCTGGGTTTTGCCCCCCCCCTGGGTTTTGCCCCCCCCCTGGGTTTTGCCCCCCCCTGGGTTTTGCCCCCCCCCTGGGTTTTGCCCCCCCCCTGGGTTTCCCCCCCCCCTGGGTTTCCCCCCCCCCCGGGTTTCCCCCCCCGGGTTTCCCCCCCCTGGGTTTTGCCCCCCCCCTGGCATTGCCCCCCCCTGGCATTGCCCCCCCCCGGCATTGCCCCCCCCCGGCATTGCCCCCCCCCCGGCATTGCCCCCCCCCGATTGCCCGCCCCCGATTGCCCGCCCCCGGATTGCCCCCCCGATTGCCCCCCCCGATTGCCCGCCCCCGATTGCCCGCCCCCGATTGCCCGCCCCCGATTGCCCGCCCCCCGATTGCCCGCCCCCCGATTGCCCACCCCCCCGATTGCCCGCCCCCGATTGCCCGCCCCCGATTGCCCGCCCCCGATTGCCCGCCCCCGAATTGCCCGCCCCCGAATTGCCCGCCCCGGATTGCCCGCCCCCCGATTGCCCGCCCCCGATTGCCCGCCCCCCGATTGCCCGCCCCCGAATTGCCCGCCCCCGAATTGCCCGCCCCCGAATTGCCCGCCCCCGGATACCCGCCCCCGGATTGCCCTCCCCCGGATTGCCCCCCCCGATTGCCCGCCCCCGATTGCCCGCCCCCCGATTGCCCGCCCCCCGATTGCCCGCCCCCCGATTGCCCGCCCCCGGATTGCCCGCCCCCGGATTGCCCGCCCCCGGATTGCCCGCCCCCGGATTGCCCGCCCCCCGATTGCCCGCCCCCGATTGCCCGCCCCCGATTGCCCGCCCCCGATTGCCCGCCCCCGATTGCCCCGCCCCCGAATTGCCCCGCCCCCGAATTGCCCCGCCCCCGAATTGCCCCGCCCCCGAATCCCACTCTAATCACCCCCCCACTCACTCTCTCTCAGGAACTCACCGCCAAAGCCCTCTGAGCCACTCCCAATCCTTCTCAACCCGCTGCCCTCAATCTCCACTAATTCCCCCCCAAAACTCCCCTTTCCCCCACCTGATTCCCTGTCCCTCTGCCCGATCTGCTTCAATCCGACTCTGTAAGCACCCCCTCCCCCCGCTCAATCTCTCTGACACCCACTGCCAATCTGACTCTCAGCCCCCTGAATCCTCCAAGTTCCTGCCCCAAATCCTCAGCCCCCCCCCAAAGGCTCCCTTTGCCCCCCCTGCCAAAATCAAGCCACCCAATCCTTCCTCAGTCCTCCCCACCCCTGAATCCCTCTGAGTCACCCCCCCACTCCGAATCGCTCGACACCCCCCCCAATTCTAACCCTGATGCAAGGCCCCACCCTAAATCCCTCTCTGAATTTCCCCCCTCCCAAATCCCTATAAATCCACCCCGCCCTCAATCCCTTTCCCTCCACCCCGACTCGCCCCCCCGCCATCTCCCTCTGACTCCCTACCCCATCCAGACCCTCCCCAGATTCTAAGCCCCTGAGATTCCTCTGGAATCCCCCCTGAATGTCTCCCGAGATCGCACCCACCCTCGCCACATTCCTCTGCCCCCGAATCCTGCTCCCTCTCCAATCCCACCCCTTCAATCTGTCTGAGCACCAAACCATGTCTTTTAATCCCCGTAAACCCCCCAATCCCTCCTGTATCCCTCAGAACCCCAGAAATTCCCCTCTGAGCCCCCTCTTCCCAAATCCCCCTCAATTCCCCCCGATTCCCTCCCTCTCAGCCCCGCTAAATCCCAAAGTCCCCATGAGACCCTTAAATCCCCCTGAATCCCTCTAATTCCCGACCACAATCCCTGAGTCTACCCCTACATCCCTCTCCACTCTCCCCCTTTAATCCCCCTCAATCCCCCCCCCACTCCAGCCAAATCTGTCGTCCCTCCTCACAATCCCTCTAAATCTCCCGATCCTTCCCTCTGAGCCCCGTATCCCTCTAAGTTCCCCTCTTTCCCCCCCCGCCCCTCTCAACCTGGCAAATTCCCACTCCCTCCCTGTGAACAGCCTCTGGACTGACAGATCCCCCCCTTTCTAATTAGTACCCCCCCCCCCCCCCCCCCCCCTCCGCGTGTCCATCCCCGTCCACCACCCCCCTGTAAACAGCTCCTGGTGGAGTTGGATGTGGAAACTCTGCCCATTTTAAACATTAACGTTCAAATGACTAATTCCCTTGACACTGAGCAGCCTGTGTTATAACATCCCCCACCCCCATCCTGTACAACAGACCCCCTGTCTGATTCCCCCTCCCCCCTCCTCCATTGCCCCCTTTCTCTGATAACCCCTGACTCTGGTCAGCCCTTTCAGCAGTGCTGAATCCCTCTGAATTGCCCCCGATTCCCTCCCTCTGCGTTCCTGGGCCCTTGCTGCTTGTGAACAGCAAACCCGTGATCTGGCCCGTCCCCCACGAGAGAGCAGAGAGAGAGAGAGATATAAGAGACAGAGAAGTAGAGATATGGAGATAGAGAGAATGCTGCTGTAATTCAGACAGAATGATTCACAGAGAGGGGGAAGCAGAGATCAGAGAGATGGAGATGGGGAGGATGCGACTGTAATTCAGACTGATTCACAGAGAAGGAAGCAGAGATCAGAGAGAGGGGGAAGCAGATAGAGAGAGGGAAGCGATAGAGAGAGAGATGAGAGACAAATAAAAGCAGAGTTAATGTTAAAATTTTATTTGTTAATCACAAGTAGGCTTACATTAACACTGCAATGAAGTTATTGTGAAAAGATATAGAGATGGGGAGTGAGAGAGAATGCTGCTGTACTTCAGACAGAATGAGTCACAGAGAGGGAGCAGAGATAGACAGAGGGGGGAGCAGAGATAGAGAGAGAGAGACGGAGAGGAGGCTGCTGTGATTGAGATAAAATGATCCACAGAGAGAGAGAGAGACGGAGAGGCTGAGATACAAAGTGAGATGTCGAGATAAATAGAAAGTGGGGCTTTGGCAAGACAGAGTGACAAAGTTTCAGAGAGAGAGTGAAAGATAGAGAGAAGGAGAGAAAAAGGGAAAGATGCTGCCATTGTGAGAGGCTGAGGTATAAAGGATGGGGAGAGACCGGGATTGGAAAGATGTGGAGAAACAGTTCTGAGGATGGGGGAGTTGCACAGACAGAGCTTCAGGGAGAGGGATTGAAATCTGTGGGATTACATTGGAGCAGGGATCACTGGGAATGCCCCCTCCCCCTGACACACAGACCACTAACCCTCCGTGTAAAAGCCCCACCAGTCTATCTGTGAATAAAAATGAACGACAAAGACACGGGGACTTTTATTAATATTTTTCTCTCTGGTTATAGCTCTTGTCCGAGGATTCCTCACGGCAAAACTATTCGCTCTCTGCATCGCCAAAGTTTCCAAAGGAATTCTCCTTGGAAGAGAGAAAGAGAAAATAAAGTGAAATTTGATTAAACACAAAACAAAAGCTGATTATAAACAATAAAAGGCACAGCAAGATCCCAGGACTTGCTGAAATTCACAATCTCACTGGGGGCGGTGGGGGAAACATTCATTTTCACCTCCTCATTATTAAACCCTGACAAAATGGGAACAAGTTTCAAATGCAATGAACTTCCAACTGCCTCCTGACTGTCCCGATATTGAATTTATTAAACACATCAAAGCATTCTGGGGGCTTTACTCCAGAGACAGGCCAGTGAATAAACACAGGAGGCCCCAATGAAGTTCCCACTTCTGTCAGTCACCTCTCTCCGCCCCCCCCCCCCCCCTCTGTTTCTCCCTCTCCGTCTCCTACACACTTCCCCCAGATCTATATCTGTCCAATACCCCGTCTCTGGATAACCTGTCCTGATCTCTGCTCTGTTTCTCTACCTCGAGGTGAAGCAGGATTGAAATGCTCTCTCTAAGTTTCTGTCTGACCGTTTAAAATAAAACTCACAATTAAAAGGGAAATGAGAGGGGGGCGGGGGGGCAGGAAAATCCACAATCCCACCCTCAAGCGGCTGCTTCACATTTTATTGAACCATTGAATTCAGCCACTTAAACCCTGTTGGGGAATTAAGCGAATGCAAAAGTGCTGCTGAGATTTAGGCCGTGAAGTGCGGCCTAGTCACAGAGGCTGCATTATTCCTCAGGTAGAAAGAACAAACCCCCCTCTCTCCCACCCCCCAGTTAAACAGAACAATCTTCTCCATCCACACCCACAAATCCCAGCGCCCTGTCTAAACACACAAGCAGGACTCTGGGATTGAGAACAAGCCTTTCCCCCAGGCTCAGGAATTTGAATTTCAGCTCCCTCTCCCTCCTGAGTGCTTCACAGTGAGAGGGAGAGAGACTGGGAATGCTGCAATCAGGATCCCACAGGGAGTCCCACACTGCAGGAGGACACCTCCCCCCCCCCCCAGAGCCTCTGTCTCTATCCCCCTACCCCCCTCCACTGAGCACCCAACACTCCCCACCCCTTCTCTGTTCACCCTGTTTCTCTCTCTCTACCCCACCCTCCTTCCCCTCCATCTTTTTATGTTTAAAGCATGGGGCTCTGTCATAGTGTGAGGAATATGGGGCAGGGGGACGGGGCAGGGGGACGGAGCATGAGTGCACAGCAAGATCCCACACACACACAGCTTGAACACGGCCAGATACAAAGTGATTTTGAAGTGAGGATTGGGGTAAAGTGAGTGGGAAATGAGGGAACCACACGTCTCCCTCTCTTTCCCCTCCATCTCTCCCCCACCGCAAATGAAAATAATAAGTCACTCCAGCATTGGTGCTGTTTGTACATTCGATATGAACAGGGAACCTTCCACTTCGAGCAGAGTCACACCCTTCTCCCATTCCCTCTGTCTCTCGCTGTTTCTCTCTTTCTCTGCCTCTATCTCTGAACCTGTCCAGCCCCCTCTGTGTCTCTTTTGCTTTCCCCCCAGATCTATATATATATCCAATACCCCATCTTTGCCCCGGTCTCTCTTACTCTGGATAATCTGTCCTGATCTCTGCTCTGTTTCTCCGTCTGGGGATGAATGGGGATTAAAATGCTCTCTCTGATAAGTTTCTGTCTGACCGTTTCAAATAATGACGTGTTGTGAGCCACGTTTGCTATTTCTCAGTGATTTCCATGGGGAAATGGGGAGGGAAGCTCCTGCAAAGCCACATCTCTCTCTCACTGCAATGTGGCAGCAGCCACATTCCAATATCTTTATATTGGGAAAAAATCTATTCAAACACAACAGCACAGATTCAGCCTCAGTCACACAGCCGCTGGTTACAAATCCCACCTTCTGGGAGGGTGTGAGTGAGGGTCTTTTCCCCAGAGACTGGGGAGCTGGGCTGTGAGTAACCTGGTGTTGTTAAACTTCTTACTGTGAGTGCAGAGCAGAGGACCCACCCCTAACCCACCCCCCCCTCCAGTGTGTCTCCTCTCCCTGCCCCTCTGCCTTTGATCTCCCTCTGTTACCCTCCCTTTCTCTCTCTCTCCTTCCCTGATAACTCACAATCAAAGGAGAAAGATGGGAGAGAGAGAGAGATAGCAGGAAAACCCACAATCACATCCCCAATCCGATGGAATAAAGCGGCTGCTGCAGGTTTTATTCGGCTGCTTTTCTCTCTCTCTCTGTCTGTCTCTCCTTCCCCCACTCCCTGTCTTTCTCTGTCTCTGTCTGTCTTTCCCTCCCTCCCTGTCTCTCTCTTTCTCTCTCTCTGTCTTTCCCTCCCTGAAATTAAATCCAAAAAATTCACATTGGTGTTTTCCATCACATTTTATTGAAAGATGAAATATAGACAGGAATGTCTGGGGAGAGAGAGAGGGGAGGGGTGCTGGGATTGGTAAGAACGCTGGAGAGACAGAGACAGGGAAATTATGAACGCCCCCCCATCCAAATAGAAATTCCTGGGAAAAGAGGGAGGAGAATCTGGAGTCACACAGCACAGAAACAGGCCCTTCGGCCCACCAGGTCTATGCTGGCCATCAAATTCCAATCTATACTCCCCCCCCATTCCCCAGCACTCGCTGCACAGCCTACGATGCCTCGGCGATTGAAGTGCTTTAATTTACCCGACCCCGTTTACACTTCTTCCTTTGAACCCACTTTGCGGTCCGTGAGCGAGATTTTGTTTAATAAAGTGTGGTCACTGTTGCAGTGCGAGCAAAGGCCACAGGCCCAGTGTGTGCACAGCAAGATCCCACAACAACAGCAGCAGCAGCAGCAACAATGTGAACCTGAATCAAATGGGACACAGTCCTCCCCAACACACCCCCAACACTCTCGCCTGCTGTGAGCCCCCTTCCCCACTCACTACCCTGTGTGTCTCATCCCAAATTCCCAGAAAGGGTTGAACTCCCTCTTAAAACGAAGCCAAACCCTTTTTAAAACACAATCTCTGTGGTGCTCTGGAAGATCCCAGAAGGTGCAGTTCGCTGTGTTGAGTGTGTTTTAATTTGGGAAATGTTTATACAGAGGGAGAGTGAGGCAGAGAGGGGCTGAGGCTGTGAAATCCACCCCCCCCCCCCTTCGCCCCGGGACCCTCAGAATTGAATCATAACATGTAGGGCTACACGGTGGTTGGCGCTGCTGCCTCACAGCTCCAGGGACCCGGGTTCAATTCCCGGCTCTGGTCACTGTGATCCTGTGTCTCTTCCCCCACCCCCTCACTGCACCCCCACAAACCTCACCTCTTGCTGTCTTTTCCTGTTTTCCTCCTCACTCTCCCCCTCTCTCTCTCCCACTCCCTCCATCTTTCTCTCTCACTCCCTGTCTGCCTTTCTCTCTCTCTCCGTCCATCTTTCTCTCTCTCTCTCCCTCCATCTTTCTCTGTCTTTCTCTCTCTCTCCCTCACACTGTTTCTCTCTCTCTTTCTCCCTGCCTGTCTCTCTCTCTCTCTGTCTTTCCCCCTCTTTCTCTTTCTGTCTCTCTCTTTCTCTCAGAGACTGGGAATGCTGCAATCAGGATCCCACAGGGAGTCCCACACTGCAGGAGGACACCACCCACCCCCAGAGCCTCTGTCTCTATCCCCCTACCCCCCTCCACTCAGCCCCCGACACTCCCCACCCCTTCTCTGTTCCTCTCTCTACCCCACCCTCCTTCCCCTCCATCCTTTTATGTTTAAAATGTGGGGCACTGTCACGGTGCGGGGAATATGGGGAGGGGAGGAGGGGAGACAGAGAGCATGAGGGCACAGCAAGATCCCACACACAGTCTGAGCAGGGCCAGATACAAAGTGATTTTTAAATGAGGATTGGGGTAGAGTGGGAAATGAGGGAACCACACGTCTCCCTCTCTCTCCCTCCACACGAGAGACCCCCAGATCCTGTGTCTCTTCCCCCACCCCCTCACTGCACTCCCCCACAACCCTGACCTCTTGCTGCCCTTTCCTGCTTTCCCTCACTCTCCCGTCTCTGTCTCTCTCTCTCCCTTTCTCTCTCTCTCTCTTTCTCTCCCTCTCTGTCTTTCTCTCTCCCTTTCTTTCTCTCTGTCTCTCTCTAATATGGTTATGAAGCTGCATGTAGGGTAAAACATCTGGTGTTTGACAAATGTAAATATTGAAAAGAAATGCTGAGAAAACCAAACCGAACCATCCAGCGTTGTGTCTTTAGAAAGCCTGTGTCTTTGTGCTGGGGATTTTAAACTGCAGAAAGCAGGGCTGCAGAAGACAACTTTACAACATTTGTGTCCAAAGCAGCAGCCAGAGTCCCAGCAGAGCAAAACAGGCTTTGAATTGGGTCAATGATTTTAAAACAAGCTCTCAAACACACACAACCAATTGCATTCAAATTGGAGCGTTGGTGACAGCCTCAAGCCACTCAAATTGCAGGAATACTGTGAGGAAATTCTGGGTATTTAAACCCGGGACAGGGGGAAATAACGGGGAGGGAGCGACCTTGCTGCCTCTTTAGATTGAAGGAGGGAGAGTCTGATACTGAATCCTGCAGTAATATATACAGCTTCATCACATCACCATCTAAATAGAAGCAGAAACCAACTCAGAAAGTATTCCAGACCCAAGCAGCAGAAGAAAGTTCACACTTCCAACAGACGCCTGGTATTATATTATTTGAGAGTGACTCTATTCTGTAATGATTTATTTCATTATTCCTGAGTGAGTCTTGTCATTGGAACAGCATTCTACTGGGGAGTTTATTCAGTTTGTTCATTGTTTTAATAAGGTTGTCACCCAGTCTAAATTAAAGACCTGTTAGTTGTTCCTGATACAGAGAGTGTCAGATCCTGCTTTAATTTACCAATTCCTCCGACAGCACAAAGCTGTGCGGGTTCGGTGGATTGGCCGTGTTAAATTGACCCTAGTGTCAGGGGGATTAGCAGGTTAAAAGTGTGGGGTCATGGGAATAGGGCCTGGTTGGGATTGTGGTCGGTACAGACTAGATGGGCCGAATGACCTCCTTCTGCACATCTGTCTAAAACCAGTAGCTTCCTCCTGTCTCACACACACTTAAGATTACGAGGCAAGGTGTATCTCTTTGGGGGGGTTACAAAATAGCGCAGAGGGAAACATCACCTCAGCGTGGTAACAATATTTATAATCCCACAATCACACCCCCACCCTCCCTTAGTCAATGAATGAATGATTCAAATGACAATGAAGGTAATTCTGCACAGCAAGATCCCACTGCCAGTCCCACGATGGAGGAGGGCAGCCCCAGACTCTGTGTCTCTTTCCCCCTGCCCCTCCTGAGACCCTCTCACACCCCTCCCCCCCACACCCTCTCTGTTTAGCTCTCCCTCCATTTCTCTGTCTCTCTCTCTGCCTCCTCCGCCTCCCCAACATCTTTCCTGTTTAAAGTTCTGCTCACGGTCACAGTGCGAGGAATAGGGAGCCAGACCCACCTGTGTGCACAGCAAGATCCCACACACACAACCTGGTGAGGGCCAGATTAAATAAATGTTGTGGGTGAGGACTGCAGGAGAGTGTGTGGGAAATGGGATCCACTCCTCTCTCTCTCTCTCTCTCTTCCCAAATTAAATTGACAACAATTCACATTGGTGTTTTCTTAAACATTTTATTGAAAGATGAAATATGGACAGGAATGTCTGGGGAGAGAGAGAGAGGGGAGGGGTGCTGGGATTGGTAAGAACGCTGGAGAGACAGAGACAGGGAAATTCTATACCCACCCCCCATCCAAATAGAAATTCCTGGGAAAAGAGAGAGAGAAAAGAATCTGGAGTCACACAGCACAGAAACAGGCCCTTCGGCCCACCAGCTCCATGCTGGCCATCAAATCCCAATCTATCCTCCTCCCATTCCCCAGCACTTGCTCCAGAGCCTACGATGCCTCGGCGATTAAAGTGCTTGAATTTACCCGACCCCTTTTCAAGCTTTTTCCTTGAACCCACTTTGCGGTCCCTGGGCCAGATTTTGTTTGAAAATAAAAAGTGCGGTCGCTGTTGCAGTGCAGCCAAAGGCCACAGGCCCAGTGTGTGCACAGCAAGATCCCACAGCAGCAGCAGCAATGTGAACCTGAATCAGATGGGACACAGTCCTCCCCCCACCCCCCACTCTCTCGCCTGCTGTGAGCCCCCTTCCCCACTCACTACCCTGTGTGTGTGTGTGTGTGTGTGTGTCTGCATCATCCCAAATCTCCAGAAAGGCCGGAACTCCCTCTTAAAAGTAACCCTTTTTAAAACTAAAATCACTGTGGTGCACAGCAAGATCCCACAAAGTGCAGTCAGCTGTGTTGAGCGTTTTTTAAATTTGGGAATTGTTTATACAGAGTGAGGGAGCCAGAGAGGGGCTGAGACAGTGAAATCCCTCTCTCAGGACCCTCAGAATTAAACTGGAGACCCTGTCCCTCACTGAAACCCCCCCTCCCTCTAACAGCCTGTGCCTCTCCCCCTGCATCTAACCCACAACTCCAGCTGTTTCCATCCCTCCCTCTTCCTCTCTCTCCCTGCCTCTCTGTCTCCACCTGTTTCTGCTCGAGAAGAGACAGGGAGAGAGAGAACAGGGAGAGAGAGAGACGGGGAGAGACAGAGATAAAGCGAGAGAGACAGATATTTGATAATTAATTGTGTATGGTCGCATTATTGAGTGTGGTTTAATTTGGTGATTTTTTTATACAGAGAGGCAGAGAGAGAGGTGAAGACAGTGACATTCTCTCCCTGGCACCCTCGCAAGTTCAAAGACACAAAAGCTGCAGACACTCTCACACACAAACTGGGTTTGGTAAGTTTCCCAATCTCTGCAGCTTCCCATGTGGCCCAGGGTTTGAATTGAAATTTAAAAGCAGCTTGGAGAGACTGCAGGATTTTTGAGTTGAGTTTCTCCCCCCCCTCACCCTGTAAATATAAAATAGAAATTCCTGGATTACAATATTCCCTTGGACAGAGCAGAGGGAATGTGTGAGTGGTGTGTGTGTGTGTCTGAGACCTAGGCTGGATTTGGGAATATCTGCCTGCTGAAGAGGGTCAGTGAAACCATCCTGGCTGAATATCTCATCGCTAAAGAGTCACAGAGAGAGATTTTGTCGTGGTTCCCCAGGACGACAATTCGTTCACATCAGTTTAAAACAGAGAGTCTGAGCAGCGATCTTTCAAGCAAAAGACTTTATTTCTCAGCATAAGAGATAAAGCCGGGGGCGTCCGGAACACTCCAAAGAGCTCTTGGGCTTACAATCTTTTATGTACATTTCAGCCTCCTATCTCAAGATCCTTATCTCCCTTTTACTGCCTGTCCTTGGTTGTAATCTTACCCTACAGCCCGCTCTTTCTTTGGCCATCATTATTTTTAGTTGACACTTTATCTGTTTTCTTTGCAATCGGTCGTTCACTGTTATATCTCTTCGTTTCTTAAACCATGGTGGTTATAACTCTTGCTGTTATCTGAACTTTTCTGTTTGTACAATAATCGTGGTTTTGTAAGCTAAGGCGAATGTGTTTAGAAGAAAAGACATCCCCCCTGCTGATTTATAGTCTACTAATGTGTTTTTAGAAGAAAACATTCTCTCTGCTATTAAGTTGAACCACCGAGCAGTCTTTCTTGTTTTCTTAAGTGACTATTGTCTGCTTTTGCTAATCAGTGACTGCTATATTACTTCTTTAGTTCTTCTAGTTCCTCCACTTTAATCATATCGACTACACTTGATTATATTAGGTCACACGAAGTTACTTTAGGTTACATATTCATTTCACTATTCACCTAAATCTACTTTATCATTTCACTAATACCTAAATCTACTTTATCATTTTACTAAAACCTGTGAATCTGAATTCCATACTAAACTCATACAATATCCAGTACAATTTCCCTTACAAGTGAATCTGAATTTCATACTAAACTCATACAATATCCAGTACAATTTCCCTTACAAGTCCCCCCTTTGAGGCTATTCCCTAGCCTCATCCCAATTACCAAGCTCAAATAATCCCCTCGCTCGATCCCATTTGTATTTTATTTTAATCACTCTTTGCAGGCGATGTGGAGGAGCCGAATATTTTGGTCAGGGATCAGTGTCCCTATTCTAACTTTATCATAATTTGTCTATCCCGGTTCTGATTTTTGGGTTGCTCCTCCAGATTGCCTGCCCCTGACAGTCATCAGCCAAAAACCTTCCCACTCTTGTCTAGGGAAGGGAAAAAGACTGATTCCTGTGTACAGACTAAGTTCTCCTGGTTTCGTGTGGACTTCAGCAAAGTGCTGTTGTTTCCACAAGGTGATCTTCCACTATTGTAGTTATTTTACAGAGTGACGAGTTTCAACTTCGACCAAGGTCATTGTGAATCCACTCAGCGGGGGCGGCTCAAGATTTTCCCATTCCTCTGTTTTTTCTCTCGAGCGTGAGCTGCTTAGCACCCGCGTCACCATCTGCCGCGCTGCCACTCTGGTAAGGAAGGATCTCAGGGCGGGTAAAAAACAACAAAATATCAGTCCCAGAATGATTATTGTTGCGATTGCTACAGCTCCAGCTTTGGCAAACCACGCCCCTCATCTTCCTAATATTCTGTCCAGCCAACTCCATACCTCATGCCCAAACCCAGCATTTTCTTTCACTTCTTTCTTAAGATTTCTTAACTTATTCATGGCTTGTGTAAATGACCCCTCTGGATTAGTGTTATTAGGGATAAATGTGCAGCACTGATCCCCAAACATAACACACACCCCTCCTTTCTCTGCCAGGAGCCAATCTAACGCCTGTCGATTTTGCCACGCCATTTTGCTGGTCGCATCCAACTGCTCTCCTAAGGCCTCCAGGGCATCATTCGTATAATTAATAAACCTCTGCTGATTATAATAGATGTAATTGATCCACTCAGTATTCTTGCTGGGTGTGATCCAAACAAAGAGGGATTCAAACCCTGCAGCTATTTCGTTCCTAGCTTTGAACTCATTCGGGATGCCGCGGGGCTGTCCGATTGCGTCCAATTTTATCGTAGGGTCAGGGGTATATGCCCTCTTAATTCTTTGTGATTTAATTTCTCTTTCCCCCGGTAGTATCACAATGCTCTGGGCAAGCATAACTCGAGCACATAGTCCTTTCCAATTCTGTGGTAATTTTGCCAATAGCCCTTTCTCCGGGCCACAAAGCCACCAGAGATCGGCCAGTTGATTTTCTTGATAGTCTAACACAAAAGGAGGGGGTGCCCATCCCCCTCCTGAGAGGATCAGATAAAGAGCATCGGTTATATTCCAAATCCTTTCACACTCTCCTGTGTAATTTCCCACACTACTTCCTGTGCTACTTTCCCTCCAATAGCAATCTCGGATTTGTAAGTTGGGCTCTACACTCCTCCCCACGATTCTCCCCGTGTATTTCTATTTCTTCCTCGCTATCACCTCTATCCACTCTCTGTACTTCTTCAATTTCCCTTCTCTCCCCCACCCCTGGTACCGTTCTGGTACAATGGTTTAAGTGATACCACAGTGTACTGCCTTCTACTTGCAACGCCGTGGGAGACACTTTGGTGACTTCAAACGGTCCTTCTCGTCTCGGTTCGTTCCAACGTCTCCGGAACTTTCTGATGTATACTCGATCTCCAGGCTTGATCTGATGTTCTGTTACCGGATTCTCCTCCTCCTTGGCTTTTTCCTGTTCAAATATAGTTCTATGTATAACAGTTAATTGTTGTATATATTCTTTTGTGCTTTGATCTAAACATTCTAGCGTAGGACCTCCTGATCCCCTGATCTTGGGTATCGGCATTACTCTTCCTGTCATCATTTCATGTGGGCTCAAATGTGTGATTCTGTTTTCCTGACTCCTGTATTGCATTAGAGCCAATGGCAGAGCATCTATCCAGTTTTTCCCTGTTTCACTGCAAATTTTGCTTATTTTAGCCTTAAGGGTCCCGTTTGCTCTCTCCACCATTCCTTGGGATTGAGGGTGATATACGCATCCAAACTTCTGCTTTATTCGGAGTACCGAGAGTGTCTCTCTCAGTGCCCTTCCTATAAAAGCAGATCCATTGTCTGAACTTAATTGCGTGGGTATGCCAAATCTTGGGATAATTTCTTTTGACAGGAAGTTAATCACCGTTCCAGATCCTTGATCTTTGGATGGCGTTGCTTCTATCCATCTGCTGAATCTATCAATAATCACTAACATGTATCTTTTCCCTCTTACCACCTTTCCCATATCCACATAGTCCATGCATAGATGTTTAAATGGTCCTTCAGGAATGGGTATATGCCCTATTGGGGCAGTAATGCCCTTCCTGATGTTATTCTGAGCACACACCTCACACTGACTTAGTATGTAGTCAATCGAGTTTTGCAGGTATGGTGACCAGAATCCTTCCTTCTTGATCTTTCTAGCCACTTCTCCTCTCGCACAGTGGTCCACTCCATGCGCTTCGCTAATTAGTACGGTTAGTAATGATGTGGGTGCTATGACTAATCCCTCCCCATTTCTCCATATCCTGTCCTGTTGTCCCTGTAGTGCTCCTCTATCTTTCCACATTGCCTTTTCAGCTACAGAGGTTTCCTCCTGTAACTGTGCTACATCCTCTAATGTGATGTGAGGTTCGATATCCCCCATACCTGGCCCTGGGTGCGGCCTTGCTATTTCTACTGGGGCTATCGTAGCCTCAATGCATCCTGACGCTTCTTTAGCTGCCTTGTCGGCTTTGGTGTTTCCCTGTGTGATGCTGTCTGCTCCCTTTTTATGCGCCTGACACTTAATTATGGCTAATTCCCTTGGACCCATCATGGCCCTTATTAAAGCCCTGATTTGACCTTCGTGTTGTATTGGTCCTCCTCCGCTTTTCATAAATCCCCTTTGCTTCCATATTGCCCCGAACAGATGGCAGACCCCGTGGGCATAGGCTGAATCAGTATAAATTTCCAATGCTTCCCCGTTTGCTAGCTCACATGCTCTGGTCAATGCTTTAAGTTCTGCCAGTTGGGCTGAACAGGGCTGTTCACATTTCTCTGCTTCTATGACTTCAAGTGTTTCCCCTTTCTGTTCAACTATGGCATAGCCTGCGTGGTTTCCTAAGTGATCCCTGTAACATGAGCCATCTACATACAGTATCCTTTTCCCTTCTGTCACTAGTCCCTCTGCTCTTAAATCTTTTCTCAGTTTCATAAATGTTTTTGCTTCTCTTAAGCATTCATGTTCTTCTCCTTCATGAGGTAATGGCATGTAATCAGCTGGATTTACTCTGTTACACTTTATTATCGTGATATCTGGAAATGTGGTTAGCATTCGATAATGATGGATCCTAGCAGGTGTCAGCACAAATTTTCCTTGCTCAATCAATTCAGCGACCTTATGGTATACATGTATGTTTATCGGATATCCCATTGTGACCGTAGCTGCCTTTTCGTACGCCCACCAAGCTGCTGCCAGACCTTGATAGCACGGAGGGTATCCCATTGCCACGTCGTCTAGCTTGGTACTGTAATATGCTGCAGCCTGCCTTCGTCTACCCTTGCAATTTTCCTGCATTAACATTGCTGTAGCAAATCCGGCTTCTCTGTTACTCACAAATAAGTCAAAGGGCTTGTCATAGGTCGGTAAGGCCAATGCTGGTGCCTGTGCCATTTCTCTTTTCACGTTTTCAAATGCGTCTGAAGCATCTTTATCCCATTTTAGTTTGGCTTTTAATTCGTCACACCCTGCCTCCTTCATTATCTTTCGTAGTGCCTGCGTTTTTTCGGCATATCTTTCCACCCATTCTGAACTGAATCCTGTCATTCCCAAAAATGTCATCATTTGTCCCACCGTCCGTGGTTTCGGAACTTTTAGTACTGCTTCTATTTGCTGTGAAGCTATCTCCTTCTGTCCTGCTGATATTTCTCTTCCCAAGTATTCTACCTTTTTCTGGCACAGCTGCAGCTTTTTCCTGGAAACTTTATGGCCCCCTTCTGCTAGTCTTTCCAATAGTTTTAAACTATCCTTCCTGCACTGTTCTTGTGTTCCTGTGCATAATAATAAATCATCCACATATTGTATCAGTGTTCCTTCCAACTGTATTCCTTCTAAATCTGCTCTCAACACCTGATTGAATACATGTGGGGAATGTTTAAATCCTTGGGGCATCCTATTGTATGTGTATTGTTTCCCCTCGTACGTAAATGCAAAGAGATACTGACTTTCTTGAGCTAGTGGCACACTAAAAAATGCCGAACATAGGTCTATTACAGTAAACCATCTACTTTCAGGTGGTATATTTGTCATCAAGGTATAAGGGTTTGGAACCTCTGCTGGCATATCTTCCACTACCTCATTAATTGCCCTTAGATCATGCACCAATCTCCATTTTTCTCCGTCCGCCTTTTTCACTGGTAGTAGCGGTGTATTACACCTGCTCCGGGTTTCTTTTAATACCCCTGCTTCTATCAATCCCTTAATTGTCCCTCTAATTCCTTCAATTGCTTCTGTCTTGATTGGGTATTGCGGCCTATACGGCCCCTGACGTCCTATCTTTAATCTGACTTCAACTGGATTAGCGTTTTTGACCCTCCCTACATCCGTGTCCTGTCTGGACCACAACTCCTGCGGGAGGGAGTTCAAATCCTGCTCTAACCTCTCTCTCCACTCCAGTTCCTGTTTCTCGATTTGCACTCCTATTGTTATCTGCTTCGGTTTCCCAAGCATTTTAACATCCAAAATTATTTTCGTCATTTGTCCATTGCTGGACGTCCAAATATCTACATTGTCTGTCTGGACAAATTCTAAATCTTGTGCTCTCAACACCATTGGTCCTAGGTCTTTTGTTCTGTATCCCGGATTCACTTTCAATGTGACATGTGGCTCCGCCCCAGATACAGAGAACCATTTGTTAACCCATTCATTCCTAACAATTGTGAGGGCTACTCCCTCTAGTCCGATTAAAATACTTCCTGACTTTATTTCCTGTTCTCGTCCTGCCTCCCTTTCCCATTTCTCCTGTATCTCAGGTTCCTGCCCTTCATCAAATATCATTGTACTGTGTAATTCTGTTCTTGGCCATTTGGCTTGTGGAACCCAAGTGTTTATAATCTTTCCCCAAACTTCCCATATCTGTTTTTTAACTTGTTCCTCTATATCTCCCAACCAATATACATTAACCCCTTCCTTTCCTGGTATTTCAAGTGGATACATTCCCATCAAATCAATTCCTTGTTCAGTGCATTCTAATTTCAGTCCTAAACCTAGGATTGCATCCCTTCCCAATAGATTTAAAGGAGTTTTATCACATACTAAAATAGGTACATGGGTTGTCTTATTTCCAATGGTAACAGGCACCGGCGTCGTCATTCGAGCTAATGTTACTTTCCCCGAGAACCCCACAGTTTTTACAAACTGGTTTGACAATGGTAAGTGATCCGCATATTTCGTTTGCATGCACGTACATGTGGCGCCGATGTCTATCATCATGGGGACCTCGATCCCTCCTACTCTAACGTTAACTATAGGTTCCTGCTCTGCGGTTTCTGTTATCTGTACGTACTGTCCTACCATTTCGGGGTTCTCTGGGCCTCCCTATGGGGAATTCTGATGGTTTACCGGCCCTTGAAACATCGGGATGCTGTTTGGCGACCCTTGGATCAGTTGTTGGCCTGTCTGCTGCTGGTTTTCTCCCTGTCTGGGGAAATTCCGCGGGCAATTCCTTTTTATGTGCCCTGCCTCCCCGCACCCCCAACACACACCTGAAGGGCCAGGCAGTGGTCCCTGTCTCGGAGTCTGATGATTAACCTGTCCCTGTCCTCTCTGATTCTGATAGGGTGGCCTACCACCTCCCTGTCCTTTCCCATTTCTATTCCAGTCAGTCTGACTTTGCAGGGCGTATGGGTTTTGATAATTTAGGCCATAGGCTCCTGGGTTCATGGACAGTGGGAAGGCAGAAATGTTATAGGTTATGACGGGCTGGCCTCCATCTCCGCTCCCCCCTTTGATTAGTGCAGGTATTTCCTCTGGCTTTTGCTCCACCATCATTGGTGCTATTTTTCTGGGTGCGAGATCCTCTTTTGCCTTCAGTTTATCCTTGCTTTTGATCTCCTCCAACTGTGCCTGAAGGAGTTTACGTTGTACCTCCTTCAGCTGTTTGTCTGCATTCTTTTCATCTTTGCGATGTCTCTCTACTGCATGGGCAACATAATCCACAAACTCTCGGTAATTTTTTGAGTCCAAGCCCACCACTTCCTCCAGCCTTGTCTTAGCTGGGGCTGGCAAGCCCTCTAGGATTGCAGCCCGGAACATGGAGTTGGTCAGTGGGTCTATTAAAATGTCCCTCTCCGTGTCCCTTCTCCACCTTTTTAATTGATTCTCCACATACACAGCTGCATTCTCCTCCTCACCCAGTGGCTCTCCCTTTAGGGTTTTTACATCCATTCGATTGGGGTACATATCCCGCAGTGCCTGCCAGATGTCTTGGCGGTACTGGTCCATTAGTATCCCATCCACCGCTGGGTTATAAGCTGCGGTCAGGATGCCAGCACGTCTCATTACTTCCGCCATTTGGTCCATTCCTAGCACCTTTGTCAGGAGAGCTTTGATGTCGCCCAGTGCCATCCTTTTTCCCACCATCCCTGCCTCCAACTGTCCAATCCACCTTCCAGCCCCATCCAAAATATTGGGTAATTCATTAATTAAATTAGGCAAATCCTGACCTGACCAAGGGATATACTGCGGTCTGCCACCCTTCAGAATCACCGGGAATACCCTTTTCCCTCTCCTATCCACATCTGGAAACTTTACAGGTGGGTGCCTTTCCCGCCTTCGTCATCTGTTCTATGTCATATTCTCCCTCAAAATTCATTGTGCCTGATATAACTGGGTACAGTCCCGTGGAGCTCTGTTTCTCTAAGTATGGGGGTGGGGCTACGTTTGGATCTTCCAATTTTGCTTTTTCCTCAAGTTGTACTGGCATCTGCATTCTACCTCCCCTCCATACCCCTCTTCTCTCTTTCCCTTCTTGTTGGAATAGGGCTAATATCTCTAACTCCTTTTCTCGCTTTTCCCTTCTTTTGCTCGATTTATCCTTAATCTTATAGTTCTTTATCATTCCCTTCTGGTCCTCACACCTCTCTATGGACCATGTGCCTTCCTCCGGCCACTGTGTATTGCTCTTATTTGTTCTTTTGGCCCATTTTTTAGAGACGTGTTCTATATCTCCCCTAAGGGCTGGGAACTTATCCCCTAATATCTCCACTGGTGTCTTAACTTGGTGCGCCATTACTCGTCTTTTTGGATCACTGTCACAATTTTTGTCACTTCATCTGTCAGAGTTAGGTATCACAGTGATTATTACTTGCTGTATTGTTTTTCCGTGCTCAGTCCCCTGTTTACCTTTCCTTTGGATTTCTTTTGCCACTATCTGTAATTCTAACCGGGGTCCTGATATCCACTTCCCCGTAGTCCCCTGTCCCGGCACTATCTTCCTCTCCCGGGCCAGAGGGTAGTAGGTTTTCACTTGCTCGTCTATGTGTATAAGAATCCTGTATCGGTCAGATCCCTTTATTAATTTCTCTAGGGTTTCCAATTTTATTTCGTCTATCCAATTCCTATCGACTACTCTTTCCCATTTTACATACGGCCACTCATTCTTTATCTCCTCTAAGTTAATTATGTGTGTAATCTTTTTCCAATCCAGTGTTGCTTCCGTTTTTGTTATTATTCAAAGATTAGTTATTTTCAATCTTGTCACCAGGCAGTTTTGTCAGGGTAATTTTTCAAGTTGTTAGTTATTACCCTACCTATATTCCGACTCTCTCTCTTATTTCTGTCCTTCACGCTGTTGTCTCAGACCAGTTTGTTCAAACTGGTCTTTTACTTCCTCTATTCTAGCTGCTACTCCCCTTTCCTGTGGTTAAAATCCACTCCTGTGCTTTTGGCTACTGTATTAGGTCAGAGAGTGATCTCTCACTGATCTCTCTCCCTCTCGGTTGACGTCCCTTACCCGAGGTCCTGGGTAGGTTTGGACTGGCAGGTTTTCCCACACTTACTCTCTTCTGGGCAAGTCGTGACCTGAAAAACCCGCTCCAAACCGCTTGACTTAACCTAATTGCATTACTTTAGCTTTCGGCCTTTTTCCCGTCTCACTTTTTACCCATTCACAGACAATACAGTATTCGCAGCGCGCTTTTGCATGCAAAAATTCTGCTCTTCGGATCAGACTCAGTCTCTCAAAATTTTTACACAATTTGGTTTTACCTGTGCAGGATATCTTTTTGGGTTGGGGAGATCCAGGACCAGCAGAGAGCCGGGTGCACCGGGCCTCGAGAAAACCCCTTTCTGACAACAAGGATTTACATGCATGCAAGTCTGCTTACCTTGTTGACAGAAGGCCGGCTGGGGACTTCTCGGTTCCGGTTGGACCACCGTCTCCGCTACTCCTTCCAGATGCTTTTCTGGGCGATCTCTCACCAACCCTGCTCGCAGCGCCAATTTTGTCGTGGTTCCCCAGGACGACAATTCGTTCACATCAGTTTAAAACAGAGAGTCTGAGCAGCGATCTTTCAAGCAAAAGACTTTATTTCTCAGCATAAGAGATAAAGCCGGGGGCGTCCGGAACACTCCAAAGAGCTCTTGGGCTTACAATCTTTTATGTACATTTCAGCCTCCTATCTCAAGATCCTTATCTCCCTTTTACTGCCTGTCCTTGGTTGTAATCTTACCCTACAGCCCGCTCTTTCTTTGGCCATCATTATTTTTAGTTGACACTTTATCTGTTTTCTTTGCAATCGGTCGTTCACTGTTATATCTCTTCGTTTCTTAAACCATGGTGGTTATAACTCTTGCTGTTATCTGAACTTTTCTGTTTGTACAATAATCGTGGTTTTGTAAGCTAAGGCGAATGTGTTTAGAAGAAAAGACATCCCCCCTGCTGATTTATAGTCTACTAATGTGTTTTTAGAAGAAAACATTCTCTCTGCTATTAAGTTGAACCACCGAGCAGTCTTTCTTGTTTTCTTAAGTGACTATTGTCTGCTTTTGCTAATCAGTGACTGCTATATTACTTCTTTAGTTCTTCTAGTTCCTCCACTTTAATCATATCGACTACACTTGATTATATTAGGTCACACGAAGTTACTTTAGGTTACATATTCATTTCACTATTCACCTAAATCTACTTTATCATTTCACTAATACCTAAATCTACTTTATCATTTTACTAAAACCTGTGAATCTGAATTCCATACTAAACTCATACAATATCCAGTACAATTTCCCTTACAAGTGAATCTGAATTTCATACTAAACTCATACAATATCCAGTACAATTTCCCTTACAATATCTGATCAATAAATGTGTTACTGAACCCACTCTGGATGCTCCCTCTATCTCTGTCTTTCTCACTAACTTCATTGCAGTGTTAATGTAAGCCTTGTGACACTAATAAATAAACTTTAAATCTTTCAACTTTAAAAACTCTCTCTTTCTGTCTCTCTCAGTAACTGCAGCGTTAATGTGAGCCTTACTTGTGACAGGAATAAACAAACTTTAAACATCCTCTCTGTCTCTTTATCTCTCTGTCTCTTTCTGTCTCTTTATCTATGTCTCTGTCTCTGTGTGTCTCTGCCTCTCTCTGTCTCTCTCAGTAACTTCATTGCAGTGTTAATGTAAGCCTTACTTGTGACACTAATATATAAACTTTAAAACTTTCAACTTTAAAAACTCTGTCTGTGTGTCTCTGTCTCAATTCAGACACTAGTTCAGTGCCAGGTTGAGAGGGGGTCAGTATTGAGCAGAATGGGAGGCAGTTTGATACAAAGTTTGCAGAAACTGCAGCGAGTGTTTGTAAACATGTTGGGGTTTGTGGAAAGGTCAGTGTGTAACAAGCTGAGGGAAGGTGTTTCCACTTCACATGTGGCTACTTTTTGGCAATGGGAGTTACCTTTAATTAATTATTTTCTCTTCTCCCCAGGGAGCTCTGAAGCCTCATGGCTTTCTGCCTGCCTCTGTTTGAACAGTTTAATATGTTTCAGCACTGAGACCTCTGGCCCTTGTTGGGAATATCAGTCTCCCAGAATACCAGTATACCTGACTGCCCACCTCCCCCCCGCCCGCCACCCCCAGCCCCCAACCCTGTGTGTGTGTTGTCCCAAGTCTGGAGACTTCCCCACAGTCCCCTGAAAGGTTTAAACTGCCTCTGAGAAAACACCCTTTTTAAAACAAAATCCCCAGCAAGATCCCACAAGGTGCAGTCAGCTGTGTTGAGTGTTTTGTAATTTGGGAAAAGTTTATACAGAGAGAGAGTGAGGCAGAGAGGGGCTGAGACAGTGAAATCAAACCCCCCGGGACACCCAGAATGAAAATCACACAGCACAAAATCCCAGGATTGCCCCTTTCCAGGTTTTACTGAGAGATTGTCCAACTAAATATTAATTCCTGGGAAAAAGAGGGAGAGAGAGAGAATAAAGAGAGGCAGATAGCGGAAGGAAATGGAGAGAAAAGCAGAGAGAAATAGACAGAATGGGGGAAAAGCTGTGGAGAGGATGAAATGAAAATCTGAACATCTGTAAACTGAATTGTAAAGGCCTCTGTGAATTTTATTCAACAATTAGGTTCATTGCTCTGTCTCCGACCCCTGTTATTTTAGATTTAAAACAAACTTATAGACAGTTTCATACATAATTTACTCTGCCACCCACCAAAGGGTTAACGTATTTGTGACTAATTGCAAAGCCGGGATATTTTAACCCCAGCATTTTAAACTCCAGCCCCCCACACATCCCACAATCGAACCAGAACTGGTTCATCCGAGGAAGCGAGATTAAATTTAAACCTGGATCAGGGTAATAAAGAGACGACAACTCACTTGCAGCCTATAGAACAGGCCTCAGTCCATCCATCCTCCTCTGGAGAAAAGCCCCTTGTCCAAGGATCCCGAGTCATGTTGCAGTCTTCAAAATTCAAATTCCTGGGGAGAAGAGAAAATAATTAATTAAAGTACAAGAAAATGTTTAAATTAAATAGCACAAGAGCCCAGGATTCCCCCTTCTAAGATTTCACTGAGAGATTGTCTAACTAAATATGAATTCCTTGGGAAGAGATAGAATATAATTAATTTAAATACAAGAAAATGTTTAAATTGAATCCACAAGAGCCCAGGATTCCCCTTTCTCAGTTACACAATCTCTCAGTAAAATCTAAACATTAATTCTTGGGTAAAAGAGAGAGAAATATATTAAAATACCAGAAAATGTTTAAATTAAATCGCACAAGAGCCCAGGATTCCCCTTTCTCAGATTTTACTGAGAGATTGTCCAACAAAATATTATTTCCTGGGAAAAAGAGGGAGAGAGAGGGAATAAAAAAGAGAGACAGATAGAGGAAGGAAAGGAATGGAGAGAGAGAAAGCAGAGAGGAAATAGACAGAATGGGGGAAAAGCTGCAGAGAGGACGAAATGAAATTCTGAACTTCTGAAAACTGAATTGTAAAGGCCTCTGTGAATTTTATTCAACAATTAGGAGCAGCGGTCTGTCACCCATCCCTGTTACCTTGGATTTAAAACAAATTGAGACAGTTTCATATCACAGACATTTAATTTACTCTTTGCCACCCACCTAAGGGTTAATGTGTTTGTAACTAATTGCAAAGCCGGGATATTTTAACCCCAGGGTTTCAAACTCCAGCCCCCCCACACCCCACAATCGAACCAGAACTGGTTCATCCGAGGAAGCGAGATTAAAATTAAACCTGGATCAGGGTAATAAAGAGACGACAACTCACATGCGGCCTATAGAACAGGCCTCAGTCCATCCATCCTCCTCTGGAGAAAAGCCCCTTGTCCAAGGATCCCGAGTCATGTTGCAGTCTTCAAAATTCAAATTCCTGGGGAGAAGAGAAAATAATTAATTAAAGTACAAGAAAATGTTTAAATTAAATAGCACAAGAGCCCAGGATTCCCCCTTCTAAGATTTCACTGAGAGATTGTCTAACTAAATATGAATTCCTTGGGAAGAGATAGAATATAATTAATTTAAATACAAGAAAATGTTTAAATTTAATCCACAAGAGCCCAGGATTCCCCTTTCTCAGTTACACAATCTCTCAGTAAAATCTAAACATTAATTCTTGGGTAAAAGAGAGAGAAATATATTAAAATACCAGAAAATGTTTAAATTAAATCGCACAAGAGCCCAGGATTCCCCTTTCTCAGATTTTACTGAGAGATTGTCCAACAAAATATGACTTCCTGCGAAAAAGAGGGAGGGAGAGGGAGGGAATAAAAAAGAGAGACAGATAGAGGAAGGACAGGGAGAGAAAGAGAGAGAGAAATAGACAGAATGGGGGAAAAGCTGCAGAGAGGACACAATGAAAGTCTGAACATCTGAAAACTGAATTATAAAGGCCTCTATGAATTTTATTCAACAATTAGGAACAGCGCTCTGTCTCCCATCCCTGTTATCTTGGATTTAAAACTAACTTTTAGACAGTTTCATATTACAGATATTTAATTCACTCTTTGCCACCCAGCAAAGGGTTAACCTGTTTGTGACTAATTGCAAAGCCGGGATATTTTAACCCCAGGGTTTTAAACTCCAGCCCACCCCACAATCGAACCAGAACTGGTTCGTCCGAGGAAGCGAGATTAAAATTAAACCTGGATCAGGATAATAAAGAGACAACAAGTCACATGCGGCCTATAGAACAGGCCTCAGTCCATCCATCCTCCTCTGGAGAAAAGCCCCTTGTCCAAGGATTCCGAGTCATGTTGCAGTCTTCAAAATTCAAATCCCTGGGGAACAGAGAAAATAATTAATTAAAATACAAGAATTCTTTAAATTAAATAGCACAAGAGGCCAGGATTCCCCCTTCTCAGTTACACAATCTCTCAGTAAAATCTAAATATTAATTCTTGGGGAAAGAGAGAGAAAATAATTAAAATACAAGAAAATATTTAAATTAAATAGCACAGCAAAAACCCAGGATCTCCTCTCAGTTACACAATCTCTCAGTAACACCCAAACACAACAAGTCAGTTGTAAAGCAGAGACTAAAGAGTTAGGGTGGCACGGTAGCACAGTGGTTAGCACTGCTGCTTCACAGCTCCAGGGACCTGGGTTCGATTCCCGGCTTGGGTCACTGTCTGTGTGGAGTTTGCACATTCTCCTCGTGTCTGCATGGGTTTCCTCCGGGTGCTCCGGTTTCCTCCCACAGTCCAAAGATGTGCGGGTTAGGTTGATTGGCCATGCTAAACATTGCCCTTAGTGTCCTGAGATGCCTAGGTTAGAGGGACTAGTGGGTAAATATGTAGGGATATGGGGGTAGGGCCTGGGTGAGATTGTGGTCGGTGCAGACTCGATGGGCCGAATGGCCTCTTTCTGTACTGTAGGGTTTCTATGATTCTATGAGACAGTTCCCTCCCTGTGTGTTTCTCTCTCTCTCTCTATTCCACTCTCATTCAGATCTCGCTCCCTCTGATATGAAACATTAAATCTGGATCAGGTTAATAAACAGACACAACTCACTCAGGGTGAAGCCTGAGCAACAGGCCTCAGTCAGCCCTCCCTCTGGAAGAAGCTCCTCTCCTTCATCCTGGTCACAAACATTCCCGTCCTTTGGATCCTCGACACATCCCCAGTTTTCAAAATTCCTCAGGAGAAAAAGAGATAAAAATTGGTTAAAAAGAGAGAGAAAAAGAGACACGGCCATTTTAACAATAAGACACACAACATATCACAGCGAGGAGTCCAGCATTTCCATTCAAGTCCATTCAGCATCATGTCCACACAAGCAAAGCACAGGTCAAAAAGCAGATTGACACACACACTGACACACACACACACTGAATCAGAGTGGGAATGTTTTCAGTGCAGGGGGATTATTGGTGTGGGGACTGAAGGCTCTCAGATTCACATTTATCCTGAGTGTGCTGGATGCAAACCCCACCCTGAGTCTCTGACATGTTTACAATGTCTGTCTCTCTATTGAGATGCTAATTCACCCCCCCTCCCCCTCTCACCCCAGAGGAGTTTGTGGCAATGTCAGACTGACTCTTGATATGTTAATGCAGGCCGGCAATGGATTCTGCAAGTTCCTGTCTTTCGTTTCTTTAGTTTAATTTCAAACTTTATTTCTTTTCCCCTGTAGGTCGTGTTC
>NW_027590521.1:55000-125000 GCF_964213995.1 Mustelus asterias
TATCTCACACACACTCTCTGTCTCTCACACACACTCTCTGTCTCTCACACACACTCTCTGTCTCTCTCACACACACTCCCTGTCTCTCACACACACTCCCTGTCTCTCTCACACACTCTCTGTCTCTCTCACACACACTCTCTGTCTCTCACACACTCTCTATCTCTCACACACACTCTCTGTCTCTCACACACACTCTCTGTCTCTCTCACACACACTCTCTGTCTCTCTCACACACTCTGTCTCTCACACACTCTCTGTCTCTCACACACACTCTCTGTCTCTCTCACACACACTCTCTGTCTCTCACACACACTCTCTGTCTCTCACACACACTCTCTGTCTCTCACACACACTCTCTGTCTCTCTCACACACACTCTCTGTCTCTCACACACATTCCCTGTCTCTCACACACACTCTCTGTCTCTCACACACACTCTCAGTCTCTCTCACACACTCTCTGTCTCTCTCTCACACACTCTCTGTCTCTCACACACACTCCCTGTCTCTCACACACACTCTCTGTCTCTCTCACACACACTCTCTGTCTCTCACACACACTCCCTGTCTCTCACACACACTCCCTGTCTCTCACACACACTCCCTGTCTCTCACACACACTCTCTGTCTCTCACACACTCTCTGTCTCTCACACACTCTCTGTCTCTCACACACACTCTCTGTCTCTCTCTCACACTCTCTGTCTCTCACACACACTCTCTGTCTCTCACACACACTCTCTATCTCTCTCACACACACTCTCTGTCTCTCACACACACTCTTTGTCTCTCACACACACTCTCTGTCTCTCTCTCACACTCTCTGTCTCTCACACACACTCTCTGTCTCTCACACACACTCTCTATCTCTCTCACACACACTCTCTGTCTCTCACACACACTCTCTGTCTCTCACACACACTCTCTGTCTCTCACACACACTCCCTGTCTCTCACACACACACTCTGTCTCTCACACACACTCTCTGTCTCGCTCATACACTCTCTGTCTCTCACACACACTCTCTGTCTCTCACACACACTCTCTGTCTCTCACACACACTCTCTGTCTCTCTCACACACTCTGTCTCTCACACACACTCTCTGTCTCTCTCACACACACTCTCTGTCTCTCACACACACACTCTGTCTCTCACACACACTCTGTCTCTCACACACACTCTCTGTCTCTCACACACACTCTGTCTCTCACACACACTCTCTGTCTCTCTCACACACTCTCTGTCTCTCACGCACACTCTCTGTCTCTCACACACACTCTCTGTCTCTCACACACACACTCTCTGTCTCTCACACAGACTCTCTGTCTCGCTCATACACTCTGTCTCTCACACACACACTCTCTGTCTCTCACACAGACTCTCTGTCTCGCTCATACACTCTGTCTCTCTCACACACACTCTCTGTCTCACACACACACTCTCTGTCTCTCTCACACACACTCTCTGTCTCTCACACACACTCTCTGCCTCTCTCACACACACTCTCTGCCTCTCTCACACACACTCTCTGTCTCTCACACACACTCTCTGTCTCTCACACACACTCTGTCTCGCTCACACACTCTCTGTCTCGCTCACACACTCTGTCTCTCTCACACACTCTGTCTCTCACACACACTCTCTGTCTCTCTCACACACTCTGTCTCTCTCACACACACTCTCTGTCTCTCACACACTCTCTGTCTCTCTCACACACTCTGTCTCTCACACACACTCTGTCTCTCACACACACACTCTGTCTCTCACACACACACTCTGTCTCGCTCACACACACTCTCTGTCTCGCTCACGCACACTCTCTGTCTCGCTCACACACACTCTCTGTCTCTCTCACACACACTCTCTGTCTCTCACACACACTCCCTGTCTCTCACACACACTCCCTGTCTCTCACACACACTCCCTGTCTCGCTCACACACACTCTGTCTCTCACACACACTCTCTGTCTCGCTCACGCACACTCTCTGTCTCACTCACGCACACTCTGTGCTGTATCTATCCTGTGAGTGTTTGATTGGGACAGTGTCGATGGAGCTTTATTCTGTATCTAACCTTATGCTGTACCTGTCCTGGGTGTGTTTGATGGGGACAGTGTAGAGGGAGCTTTATTCTGTATCTAACCCCATGCTGTACCTGTCCTGGGTGTGTTTGATGGGGACAGTGTAGAGGGACCTTTACTCTGTATTGAACCCCGTGCTGTATTTGTCCTGGGATTGTTTAATGGGGACAGTGTCGAGGGAGCTATACTCTGTACCTAACCCCTTGCTGTATCTGTCCTGGGAGTGTTTGATGGGCATGATGTGGAGATGCCGGCGTTGGACTGGGGTAAGCACAGTAAGAAGTCTCACAACACCATGTTAAAGTCTTTAACCTGGTGTTGTGAGACTTCTTACAGTGTTTGATGGGGACAGGACTTGGGGGACATTGGATTTTAGACAATGTTTAGGGTTTTAGACTTTTCGGAGTGAAATTCAGGAACACTTTGCCACACCAGGTGTGATATTAGTTTGGAACTACCTTCTATAATTCACAGTTGATGCTCAGTCGCTTATTAATGTTCAAACCTGAAGTTGATAGATGATATTTTACACACAGGAGAAGCAATTTAAAATCAATGGGTCAATGTTAAAATAGTTGCAGGAACAGAGAGACCTGGGCTTTCAGTTCATTTTTACATCTTAAAGATTCAACCTGGGGCTCAGAATCTGTCAGTTGAATCTACTTTTCCTGTCCCGAAAACGTGTCAACAATTGTGTTGGGGAATGTGACAAAAGGTGACATTCCTGCATCCTGCACAGTGGGGTTGGGAGGTTGTTTGAAAGGAGATTCAGAAAGTGTCAATTAGATTGTGTCTCTTTGCAGAAGTTGAGTATTTCACAGGAGATGCCTTGAGATAAAGGAAAGTTTTACCAATGTCTGCGTAACTTTCAAAGTCTCCAGACGCATGAAGGGGGCAGAGATTTTGTAATATTCAGAGCAGGAGATGCCAGACAATCACAGAATTGAAGATGTGAGGCCATCTCTTGTTTCTGAATGTCAATCTGTAGCTTTTAAACTTTAGCCCTGGGCTAATCATTCCAAGTTTGCAATCCCACACTTTGCTGTTGTGGATTTTGAGTTGTAAATTTTCTGAAATTGATTCTGTAATAAAAATCCCTGCAGGATGCAATGATTCCCATTCTGTCTGCTGCTGCCAAGCCCCAGTTTGTGTCTCAGTTTCACTCTTTATCAACCATTTAAGATCCAAGAGCCATAGAATTCCTACACTGCAGAATGAGGCCATTCAGCCCAACAAGCCTGCCCCGACAGTCATCCCACCCACGCCCAAATCCCCCTGACACTAAGGGGCAATTTAGCAAACGTGCAAACTCCACACAGACAGTCACTCGAGGCGGGGAATCGAACACAGATCCCTGGCGCTGTGAGTCAGCAGTGCTAACCACTGTGCCACCGTGTCGCCCGGTGATGAGACAGAACATTTGCCAAAGTGCACAGAAATAGGCAGCATTGTCAGCATTTTAGCTGGAAGCTTCAAATGACAAAGGGATCTTAATAACAGAGTCACAGAATCCCTGCAGTGCAGAAGGAGACCATTCAGCCCATCGAGTCTGTACTGACTCTCTGACACAGTATCTTACCAAGGCCCTTGACCCAGCCCTATCCCGTAACCCCACACATTTACCTGAATCCACCGAACCAACACAGCTTTGGACAGGAAACGGCAATTTACTGTGTCCCATCCACAAATTTGGAAAACACTGGGATGGATTGAGAAATGGTTTCCGGGCAGAAAACAGAGCTCAGATACAAATGGGCCCTTTGGCCCAACTTTTCCCTGCCACCCAGTTTTTACCATTAAGCTCGTATCAAATGCCTTGCGTTTGGCCCAAATCCCTCCATACCAATCTTACCAGAATAACTGTCTGAATGCTTTTTAAAATATAAAATTGTGTCCGCTTCTACTACGACTTCTGGCAGCTTGTTCCAATCCCTCACCACCCTATGTGTGAAAAGAATTGCCCTCTGGACCCTCTCCCCTCTCACCTTAAACCTGTGTCTTCTAGTTTTAGACTCCCCTCCCTTTTGGAAAAGATGTTGACGAGCTTCTCAAAGAACAAAGAGAATTACAGCACAGGAACAGTCCCTTCGGCCCTCCAAGCCTGCACCAACCATGCTGCCCGACTGAACTAAAACCCCCTACCCTTCCGGGGACCATATCCCTCTGTTCCCATCCTATTCATGTATTTGTCCAGACGTTCCGTAAAACTCACTATCGTATCTGCTTCCACTACCTCCCCCGGCAGCGAGTTCCAGGCACCCACCACCCTCTGTGTAAAAAAACTTGCCTTGTACATCTCCTTTAAACCTTGCCCCTCACACCTTAAACCTATGCCCCCTAGATTTTGAATCTTCCACCCTGGTAAAAAGCTTCTGACTATCCACTCTGTCCATGCCCCTCATAATCTTGTAGAATTCTATCAGGTCGCCCCTCAACCTCCGTCGTTCCAGTGAGAACAAACCAAGTTTCTCCAATCTCTCCTCAGAGCTAATGCCCTCCATCCTAGGAAACATCCTGGTAAATCTTTTCTGAACCCTCTCCAAATTCTCCACATCTTTCTGGTAGTGTGTCGATCAGAATTGAACACTATATTCCAAGTGCGGCCTAACTAAGGTTCTATAAAGCTGCTTTATCCATGCCCTCATTATTTTAGAGACCTCTCTAAGAACACCACTAAGCCAACTCAAGGGAAAAAAAGTCCCAGAGTATCCAGCCTCTCATTATAACTCAAACCATCAGGACCCCATAGCATCCCAGTAATTCTTTTCTGCACACTTTCTAGCTTAATAATCTCCTTTTTATAAGGGTGACCAGAACAATACACAGCATTCCAAGTGTGGTCTTACCAATGTCTTGTACAACTTCAACAAGACGTCCCAACTCCTGTATTCCATGTTCTGACCAATGAAACCAAGCATGTGGAATGCCTTCTTCACCACTCTATCCAACTGTGACTCCACTTTCAAGGAGCTGTCAATCTGTACCCCGAGATCCCTTTGTTCTGTAACTCTCACCAACACCCTACCATTAACTGAGTAAGTCCTGTGTTGGTTCGATTCACCAAAATGTATCACCTTGCATTTATCTAAATTAAACATGGTCGGTGCAGGCTTGGAGGGCCGAAGGGCCTGTTCCTGTTCTGTAATTTTCTTTGTTCTTTGTTACAAGGAACAGGAGGAGGCCATTCAGCCCCTTCTCCAGCCTGTTACACAGGAACAGGAGGAGGCCATTCAGCCCCTTCCCCAGTCTGTTACACAGGAACAGGAGGAGGCCCCATTCAGCCCCTTCCCCAGCCTGTTACACAGGAACAGGAGGAGGCCCCATTCAGCCCCTTCTCCAGCCTGTTACACAGGAACAGGAGGAGGCCATTCAGCCCCTTCTCCAGCCTGTTACACAGGAACAGGAGGAGGCCCCATTCAGCCCCTTCTCCAGCCTGTTACACAGGAACAGGAGGAGGCCCCATTCAGCCCCTTCTCCAGCCTGTTACACAGGAACAGGAGGAGGCCCCATTCAGCCCCTTCTCCAGCCTATTACACAGGAGCAGGAGGAGGCCCCATTCAGCCCCTTCTCCAGCCTGTTACACAGGAACAGGAGGAGGCCCCATTCAGCCCCTTCTCCAGCCTGTTACACAGGAACAGGAGGAGGCCCCATTCAGCCCCTTCTCCAGCCTGTTACACTGGAACAGGAGGAGGCCCCATTCAGCCCCTTCTCCAGCCTGTTACACAGGAACAGGAGGAGGCCCCATGCAGCCCCTTCTCCAGCCTGTTACACAGGAACAGGAGGAGGCCCCATTCAGCCCCTTCTCCAGCCTGATACACAGGAACAGGAGGAGGCCCCATTCAGCCCCTTCTCCAGCCTGTTACACAGGAACAGGAGGAGGCCCCATTCAGCCCCTTCTCCAGCCTGTTACACAGGAACAGGAGGAGGCCCCATTCAGCCCCTTCTCCAGCCTGTTACACAGGAACAGGAGGAGGCCCCATGCAGCCCCTTCTCCAGCCTGTTACACTGGAACAGGAGGAGACCCCATTCAGCCCCTTCTCCAGCTTGTTACACAGGAACAGGAGGAGGCCCCATTCAGCCCCAGGTACTTAATACGATTAATGTTCCCAGGGAGGCAGTGCTGGGTAGACTAACGGGACTGAAGGTGGACAAGTCCCCGGGTCCGGATGGAATGCATCCCAGGGTACTGAAAGAAATGTCAGAGGTAATAGCGGATGCGTCAGTGGTTATTTATCAAAATTCCTTGGATTCTGGGTAGTGCCGGCGGATTGGAAAACGGCTAATGTTACGCCGCTGTTTAAAAAAGGAAATAGACTAAAGGCGGGTAACTACAGGCCGGTTAGCTTAATGTCTGTAGTTGGGAAAAGGCTGGAATCCATCATTAAAGAAGAAATAGCAGGCCATCTGGGTAAGAATGGTTCGATTAAGCAGACGCAGCATGGATTCATGAGGGGAAAGCCGTGCTTGACGAACTTGTTGGATTTTTATGAAGATGTGACTAGTGCGGTTGACGGAGGGGAACCGGTGGATGCGGTGTTCTTGGATTTCCAAAAGGCGTTTGATAAGGTGCCTCACAAAAGGTTGCTGCAGAAGATTGGGTCGCACGGAGTTGGAGGTAGGGTGTTAGTGTGGATTGGGGATTGGCTATCCGACAGGAAGCAGAGAGTTGGAATAAATGGGTGCTTTTCTGGTTGGCGGATGGTAACTAGGGGCGTGCCGCAGGGATCGGTACTGGGGCCTCAACTATTTACCATTTATATAGACGATCTGGAGGAGGGGACTGAGTGTAGGGTAACAAAGTTTGCAGACGACACAAAGATAAGTGGAAAAGTGAATCGTGTGGAGGGCGTAGAAGGTCTGCGGAGAGATTTGGACAGGCTGAGTGAGTGGGCGAGGATCTGGCAGATGGAGTATAACGTTGACAAATGCGAGGTTATTCACTTTGGAGGAAATAATAGCAAATTGGATTATTATCTAAATGGAAAAAAATTGCAACATGCTACTGTGCAAAGGGACCTGGGGGTCCTTGTGCATGAGACGCAAAAACCCAGTCTGCAGGTACAACAGGTGATCAAGAAGGCAAATGGGATGTTGGCCTATATCGCAAGGGGGATAGAATATAAAAGCAGAGATGTCTTGCTGCATCTGTACAGGTCATTGGTACAGCTGGAATACTGTGTGCAGTATTGGTCCCCTTATTTGCGGAAGGATATATTGGCCTTGGAGGGAGTGCAGAGAAGGTTCACCAGGTTGATACCAGAGATGAGGGGTGTTGATTATGAGGAGAGACTGAGCAGATTGGGTTTGTACTCGTTGGAATTTAGAAGGCTGAGGGGGGATCTTATCGAGACCTATAAGATAATGAAGGGGCTGGATAGGGTCGAGGTGGAGAGATTCTTTCCACTTAGAAAGGAAACTAGAACTAGAGGGCACAGCCTCAAAATAAAGAGGGGTCAGTTTAGGACCGAGTTGAGGAGGAACTTCCTCTCTCACAGGGTGGTGAATCTCTGGAATTCTCTGCCCACTGAAGTGGTGGAAGCTACCTCGTTGAATATGTTTAAATCACGGATAGATGGATTCCTGATCGGTAAGGGAATTAGGGGATATGGTGAGCAGGCGGGTAAGTGGAACTGATCCACTTCAGATCAGCCATGATCTTATTGAATAGCGGGGCAGGCTCGAGGGGCTAGATGGCCTACTCCTGCTCCTATTTCTTATGTTCTTATGTAAATCCCTCTCAGGCCCATAGCAACGCCCCCCCCCTCCCCGCCCAACCCTCTGCACTGCCCAAACCCTCTTCAATCCCCCTCCAAATCCCTCTCAGCACCGTACCCCCCCACCCCACTGCCCAAACCCTCTTCAATCCCCCTCCAAATCCCTCTCAGCCCCGTACCCCCCCCCCCCCCGCCCAAATCCTCTTTAATTCCCCTCAAACAAAAAAAAGAACAAAGAACAAAGAACAGTACAGCACAGGAAACAGGCCCTTCGGCCCTCCAAGCCTGTGCCGCTCCTTGGTCCAACTCGACCAATCGTTTGTATCCCTCCATTCCCAAAATGCTCATGTGACTATCCAGGTAAGTCTTAAACGATGCCAGCGTGTCTGCCTCCTCCACCCTACCTGGCAGCGTATTCCAGGCCCCCACCACCCTCTGTGTAAAAAACATCCCTCTAATATCTGAGTTATACCTCGCCGCTCTCACCTTGAGCCCGTGACCCCTCGTGATCGTCACCTCCGACCTGGGAAAAAGCTTCCCACTGTTCACCCTATCGATACCCATCATAATCTTGTACACCTGTATTAGGTCTCCCCTCATTCTCCGTCTTTCCAGGGAGAAAAACCCCAGTTTACCCAATCTCTCCTCATAGCTAAGACCCTCCATACCAGGCAACATCCTGGTAAACCTTCTCTGCACTCATAGAACATAGAACATAGAACAGTCCAGCACAGAACAGGCCCTTCGGCCCACGATGTTGTGCCGAGCTTTATCTGAAACCAAGATCAAGCTATCCCACTCCCTATCATCCTGGTGTGCTCCATGTGCCTATCCAATAACCGCTTAAATGTTTCTAAAGTGTCTGACTCCACTATCACTGCAGGCAGTCCATTCCACACCCCAACCACTCTCTGCGTAAAGAACCTACCTCTGATATCCTTCCTATATCTCCCACCACGAACCCTATAGTTATGCCCCCTTGTAATAGCTCTATCCACCCGAGGAAATAGTATTTGAACGTTCACTCTATCTATCCCCTTCATCATTTTATAAACCTCTATTAAGTCTCCCCTCAGCCTCCTCCGCTCCAGAGAGAACAACCCTAGCTCCCTCAACCATTATTCATAAGACCTACCCTCCAAACCAGGCAGCATCCTGGTAAATCTCCTCTGCACTCTTTCCAGCGCTTCCACATCCTTCTTATAGTGAGGTGACTAGAACTGCACACAATATTCCAAATGTGGTCTCACCAAGGTCCTGTACAGTTGCAGCATAACCCCAGGGCTCTTAAACTCCAACCCCCTGTTAATAAAAGCTGTGATGTGGAGATGCCGGCGTTGAACTGGGGTAAACACAGTAAGAAGTTTTACAACACCAGGTTAAAGTCCAACAGTTTTATTTGGTAGCAAAAGCCACACAAGCTTTCGGAGCTCCAAGCCCCTTCTTCAGGTGAGTGGGAATTCTGTTCACAAACAGGGCATATAAAGACACAGACTCAATTTACATGAATAATGGTTGGAATGCGAATACTTACTGCTAATCAAGTCTTTTAGAAACAAAACAACGTGAGTGGAGAGAGCATCAAGACAGGCTAAAAAGATGTGTGTTGTCTCCAGACAAGACAGCCAGTGAAACTCGGCAGGTCCAGGCAACTGTGGGGGTTACAGCTAGTGTGACATGAACCCAATATCTCGGTTGAGGCCGTCCTCATGTGTGCGGAACTTGGCTATCAGTTTCTGCTCAGCGACTCTGCGCCATCGTGTGTCGGGAAGGCCGCCTTGGAGAACGCTTACCCGAATATCAGAGGCCGAATGCCCGTGACCGCTGAAGTGCTCCCCAACAGGTGGAGAACAGTCTTGCCTGGTGACTGTCGAGCGGTGTTCATTCATCCGTTGTCGCAGCGTCTGCCTAGTTTCCGCAATGTACCATGCCTCGGGACATCCTTTCATGCAGTGTATCAGGTAGACAACGTTGGCCGAGTTGCAAGAGTATGTACTGTGTACCTGGTGGATGGTGTTCTCACGTGAGATGATGGCATCTGTGTCGATGATCCGGCATGTCTTGCAGAGGTTGCTGTGGCAGGGTTGTGTGGTGTCGTGGTCACTGTTCTCCTGGAGGCTGGGTAGTCTGCTGCGGACAATGGTCTGTTTGTGGTTGTGCGGTTGTTTGAAGGCAAGAAGTGGGGGTGTGGGGATGGCCTTGGTGAGATGTTCGTCTTCATCAATGACATGTTGAAGGCTCCGGAGGAGATGCCGTAGCTTCTCCGCTCCGGGGAAGTACTGGACGACGAAGGGTACTCTGTCCACTGTGTCCCGTGTTTGTCTTCTGAGGAGGTCGGTGCGGTTTTTCGCTGTGGCGCGTTGGAACTGTTGATCAATAAGTCGAGCGCCATATCCTGTTCTTATGAGGGCATCTTTCAGCGTCTGGAGGTGTCTGTTGCGATCCTCCTCATCCGAGCAGATCCTGTGTATTCGGAGCGCTTGTCCGTAGGGGATGGGTTCTTTAACGTGTTTAGGGTGGAAGCTGGAGAAGTGGAGCATCGTGAGGTTATCCGTGGGCTTGCGGTACAGTGAGGGGCTGAGGTGACAGTCCTTGATGGAATACGTGTGTGCAAGAGTGTAACCGATTCCGGAGAGTAGTCTATGGTGAGTCTGATGGTGGGATGGAACTTGTTGATGTCATCATAGAGTTGTTTCAGTGATTGTTCACATTGACTCCAAAGGAAGAAAATGTCATCGCTGTATCTAGTGTATAGCATCGGTTGAAGGTCCCGTGCGGTGAAGAAGTCTTGTTTGAACCTGTGCATGAAGATATTGGCATATTGAGGTGCGAATTTGGTCCCCATGGCTGTTCCGTGTGTCTGGATGAAGAACTGGTTGTTGAAGGTGAAGACATTGTGGTCCAGGATGAAGCGGATGAGATGTAAAATTGCATCTGGAAACTGGCAGTTGTTGGCGCTGAGCACTGAGGCCGTTGCAGCAATGCCATCGTCATGGGGGATGCTGGTGTAGAGTGCCGAGACATCCATTGTGACGAGGAGTGCTCCTGGTTCAACTGCTCCATGTGTGTTGAGTTTCTGTAGGAAGTCCGTAGTGTCGCGACAAAAGCTGGGGGTTCTTTGTACAATGGGTTTCAAGATGCCCTCGACATAGCCAGAGAGGTTCTCGCACAGGATCCCATTGCCCGATACGATGGGACGGCCGGGTGTGTTTGCCTTGTGTATTTTTGGGAGGCAGTAGAGATCTCCAACGCGTGGAGTACGTGGGATGAGAGCACGGAGGGTGCTCTGAAGGTCCGGATCAAAGGTCTTGATCAGAGTGTTGAGTTGACGGGTGTGTTCTTTGGTCGGATCTGTGGGTAACTGTCTGTAGTGTTCCTCGTTGTTCAGTTGTCGGTACACTTCTTTGCAGTAATCCGTTCTGTTCAGTATGACGATGGCCCCTCCTTTGTCTGCTGGTTTGATGACAATGTTGCGGTTGGTCTTGAGAGCGTGGATGGCGTTACGTTGTGCTTGGGTGATGTTCGGGGCTGTCTTGTGAGTGCGGCTGATGAATTTGACGCACCTCCTGACGGCTTGGGCATACATGTCAAGTCGAGGGCAGCGGACCACAATTTCTTCACCTTCAACAACCAGTTCTTCATCCAGACACACGGAACAGCCATGGGGACCAAATTCGCACCTCAATATGCCAACATCTTCATGCACAGGTTCGAACAAGACTTCTTCACCGCACGGGAACTTCAACCGATGCTATACACTAGATACATCGATGACATTTTCTTCCTTTGGACTCATGGTGAACAATCACTGAAACAACTCTATGATGACATCAACAAGTTCCATCCCACCATCAGACTCACCATAGACTACTCTCCGGAATCGGTTGCATTCTTGGACACATGCATCTCCATTAAGGACGGTCACCTCAGCACCTCACTGCACCGCAAGCCCACGGATAACCTCACGATGCTCCACTTCTCCAGCTTCCCCCCTAAACACGTTAAAGAAGCCATCCCCTACGGACAAGCCCTCCGTATACACAGGATCTGCTCGGATGAGGAGGATCGCAACAGACACCTCCAGACGCTGAAAGATGCCCTCATAAGAACAGGATATGGCGCTCGACTCATTGATCAACAGTCCAACGCGCCACAGCGAAAAACCGCACCGACCTCCTCAGAAGACAAACACGGGACACGATGGACAGAGTACCCTTCGTTGTCCAGTACTTCCCCGGAGCGGAGAAGCTACGGCATCTCCTCCGGAGCCTTCAACATGTCATTGATGAAGACGAACATCTCGCGAAGGCCATCCCCACACCCCCACTTCTTGCCTTCAAACAATCACGCAACCTCAAACAGACCATTGTCCGCAGCAAACTACCCAGCCTCCAGGGGAACAGTGACCACGACACCACACAACCCTGCCACAGCAACCTCTGCAAGACGTGCCGGATCATCGACACAGATGCCATCATCACACGTGAGAACACCATCCACCAGGTACACGGTACATACACTTGCAACTCGGCCAACGTTGTCTACCTGATACGCTGCAAGAAAGGATGTCCCGAGGCATGGTACATTGGGGAAACTATGCAGACGCTGCGACAACGGATGAATGAACACCGCTCGACCATCACCAGGCAAGACTGTTCTCTTCCTGTTGGGGAGCACTTCAGCGGTCACGGGCATTCGGCCTCTGATATTCAGGTAAGCGTTCTCCAAGGCGGCCTTCGCGACACACGACAGCGCAGAGTCGCTGAGCAGAAACTGATAGCCAAGTTCCGCACACACGAGGACGGCCTCAACCGGGATATTGGGTTCATGGCACACTATTTGTAATCCCCACTGAGTTTCACTGGCTGTCTTGTCTGGAGACAATACACAACTTTTTAGCCTGTCTTGATGCTCTCTCCACTCACGTTGTTTTGTTTCTTAAAGACTTGATTAGTTGTAAGTATTCGCATTCCAACCATTATTCATGTAAATTGAGTTTGTATCTTTATAAGCCCTGTTTGTGAACAGAATTCCCACTCACCTGAAGAAGGGGCTTGCAGCTCCGAAAGCTTGTGTGGCTTTTGCTACCAAATAATGTTGGACTTTAACCTGGTGCTGTTAAACTATTGACTGTGTTTACCCCAGTCCAACGCCGGCATCTCCACATCATTATATAACCATACCATAACACTCCGACTTTTATACTCGATACTCCGATTTATAAAGGCCAATGTACCAAAGGCACTCTTTACGGCCCTATCCACCTGTGACGTCACTTTTAGGGAATTCTGTACTTGTATTCCCAGATCCCTCTGTTCAACTGCACTCTTCAGAGTCCTACCATTTACCCTGTACGTTCTACTTTGATTTGTCCTTCCAAAGTGCAAGATCTCACACTTGTCTGCGTTAAATTCCATTTGCCATTTTTCAGCCCATTTTTCTAGTTGGTCCAAATCCCTCTGCAAGCTTTGAAAACCTTCCTCACTGTCCACTACACCTCCAATCTTTGTATCATCAGCAAACTTGCTGATCCAATTTACAACATTATCATCTAGATCATTGATATAGATGACAAACAACAATGGACACAACACCGATCCCTGCGGCACACCACTAGTCACAGGCCTCCACTCAGAGAAGCAATCCTCCACAACCACTCTCTGGCTTCTTCCATTGAGCCAGTGTCTAATCCAATTTACTACCTCCCCATGTATACCCAGCGACTGAACCTTCCTAACTAACCTCCCATGAGGGACCTTGTCAAAGGCCTTGCTGAAATCCAGGTAGACAACATCTACCGCCTTCCCTTCATCCATTTTCCTGGTAACCTCCTCGAAAAACTCTAATAGATTGGTCAAACATGAGCTACCACGCACAAAGCCATGTTGACTCTCCCTAATAAGTCCCTGTCTATCCAAATATTTGTAGATCCTATCCCTTATCACACCTTCCAATAACTTGCCCACCACCGACGTCAAACTTACTGGCCTATAATGTCCCGGATTTCTTTTGGAACCTTTTTTAAACAACGGAACAACATGAGCCACCCTCCAATCATCCGGCACCTCCCCCGTGAATACTGACATTTTAAATATGTCTGTCAGAGCCCCGACATGTTCAACACTAGCTTCCCTCAAGGTCAGTGGGAATACCCTGTCCGGTCCTGGGGATTTATCCACTCTGATTTGCCTCAAGACAGCAAGCACCTCCTCCCCTTTAATCTGTAAAGGTTCCATGACCTCCCTACCTGTTTTCCCTATTTCCGTAGACTCCATGCCCATTTCCTCAGTAAATACGGATGCCAAAAAAACCATTTAGTATCTCCCCCATCTCTTTTGGTTCCATACACAGTCTACCACTCTGGTCTTCAAGAGGACCAATTTTGTCCCTCACTATCCTTTTACTCCCAACATATAGAAGCTCTTTGGATTTTCCTTCACTCTGTCTGCCAAAGCAACCTCATGTCTTCGTTTAGCTCTCCTGATTTCCCTCTTAAGTATATTCTTGCCCTTTTTATACTCCTCGAGCATCTGATCTGTTCCTTGCTGCCTGTACATTTGATACAACTCTCTCTTCCTCTTAATCAGTGTTACAATCTCCCTCGAGAACCAAGGTTCCTTATTCCTATTTACTTTGCCTTTAATCCTGACAGGAACATACAAACTCTGCACTCTCAAAATTTCTCCTTTGAAGGCCTCCCAATTTCCATTTACATCCTTACCAGAGAACAGCCTGTGCCAAGCCACACTTCCCAGATCCCTTCTCATTTCATCAAATTTGGTCTTTTTTCCAGTTCAGAACTTCAACCCGAGCACCAGATCTATCCTTATCCACGATCAGGTTGAAACTAATGGCATTATGATCACTGGATCCAAAGTGTTCCCTCACACTCACATCCATCACCTGCCCTAACTCATTTCCCAACAGGAGATCCAATATTGCATCCTCTCTCGTTGGCACCTCGAGATACTGATGTCGAAAATTCTCCTGAACACATTTTACAAATTCTACCCCGTCTAAACCTTTAACAGTATGTGAGTCCCAATCTATATGTGGAAAATTAAAATCCCCTTCTATCACAACTTTGTGTTTCTTGCAGTTGTCAGCTATCTCTCTGCTGATTTGCTCCTCCAATTCTCGCTGACTATTGGGTGGACTATAACACAACACCATTAATGTGGTCATACCTTTCCTGTTTCTCAGCTCCACCCAGAGGGCCTCTGTGGACAAGCTCCCTAGTCTATCCTGCCTGAGTACCGCTGTAACATTTTCCCTGACCAACAATGCCACCCCCCTCACCTTTTATCCCTCTGCCTCTATCCCGCCTGAAACATTGGAACCCTGGAACATTGAGCTGCCAGTCCTGCCCCTCCTGTAGCCAAGTTTCACTAATGGCTATAATGTCATATTTCCATGTGTCTATCCACGCTTTCAGCTCATCTGCCTTCCCCACAATACTCCTGGCATTGAAATAGACACACCTCAAAAGGTTATTTCCACCACACTCTACCCTCCCATTTGTGATTTTGCTTGAACTAACCTGTCTTTTGACCCCTGCTTCACTATCTGCTCTGGCACTCTGGTTCCCATCCCCCTGCAAATCTAGTTTAAACGCTCCCCAATAGCACTAGCAAATCTCCCTGCAAGTATATTGGTCCCCTTGTAGTTTAAGTGTAACCCGTCTCTCTTGTACAGGTCCCACCTGCCCCAGAAGAGGTCCCAATGATCCAAGAATTGGAAACCCTGCCCCCTGCACCAGTTCCTCAGCCACGTGTTTATCCGCCCGAGCATCCTACTCCTGCCCTCACTGGCATGTGGCTCAGGTAGCAATCCTGAGATTACTACCCTCGGGGTCCTGCTTTTTAACTTCCTTCCAAGCTCTTTGTACTCACTCTTTAGGACCTCCTCACTCTTCCTTCCCACGTCATTGGTACCGACGTGTACCACGACATCTGGCTGATCACCTTCCCACTTTAGAACGCTGTGCACGCGATCAGAGACATCGCTGACCTTGGCACCCGGGAGGCAACAAACCAAGCGGGAGTCTCTGTCCCGACCACAGAACCTCCTGTCCGTACCTCTGACCATCGAGTCCGCTATCACTACTGCTTTCCTCTTCTTCATCCCACCCTTTTGCGCTGTCGAACCAGACTCAGTATCAGAGTTCCGGCTCTCGCAGCTTGTCCCAGGTAAAGCATCTCCCACAACGGTATCCAATTCAGTATACCTGTTGTGGAGGGGTATGGTCACAGGGGAACCCTGCTCTGCCTGTCCTTTCACACTGCCATTTCCTCTCCTTACAGTAACCCAATTTCCTGTGCTCTGCCACTTAGGTGTATCTACCTCCCGAAAGCTACTGTCTATAAACTGCTCATTCTCCCGAATTAGATGGAGGTCATCAAGCTCCTGCTCCAGTTCCCGAACATACTTTGCGAGCAGCTGCAGCTGGATCCATCTTTTGCAGGTGTTGTCGTCAGGGACACCGGAGGTCTCCCTGATCTCCCACATCCTGCAGGAGGAGCATTCCAACATCTTGCCGGGCATTTTTTTTAACTCTGGGGAAAAACAGGAATAAACTTTCTGAAAAAGAAAAAAACCTCCTCTCGATTTTGCCTTTTCTGGCCAAAGCCCATTTTGAGCCAAAGCCCTTCAGCTCTCACTCTGCCCCCTGCTCAGTCCGCTGCCCGCTAACAACGCTGCCCGCTCAAAAGTGCGGCCTACTTTTAAACCCTCCAAAACCTTCCCAGGCTGCTGCTGGGCCTACTTCCTGTTTTGAAAAAACCCTCTGAATTTTTTCACAAATTTAACTGAAAAATAAATAAATATAATGCACAAAACAAGCTCCCTTACCCTCAGCCTGCTCCTGTGGAACAATGAGCTCCCTCAGACTGTCACTCAGTAACCCCTCTCTCACCCCACCACCCTGTGTTACTGACTGTATCTGTACTGATGTTAATCCAGCTCCCTCACACTGTCAATCAGTAACCCCTCTCCCCCCAGCACCCTGTGTTACTGACTGTGTCTGTACTGATGTTAATCCAGCTCCCTTACACTGTCACTCAGTAACCCCTCTCCCCCAGCACCCTGTGTTACTGACTGTACCTGTACTGATGTTAATCCAGCTCCCTCACACTGTCACTCAGTAACCTCTCTCCCCCAGCACCCTGTGTTACTGACTGTATCTCTACTAATAGTTTAACGGCTGCGGAAAGGCACTTCGAGGGGGATCTGCACACTGAGGTAATATGGGCTGAGGTTAGAAATAGGAAAGGAGCGGTCACGTTGTTAGGAGTTTACTATAGGCCCCCAAATAGTAATAGAGATGTGGAGGAATAAATTGCTAAGCAGATTATGGATATGTGTAGGGGTCAAAGGGTAGTTGTCATGGGGGACTTTAACTTTCCAAATATTGATTGGAACCTTTGTAGGTCAAATAGTTTGGATGGGGCAGTTTGTGTGCCGTGTGTGCAGGAGGGTTTCCTGACACAACATGTGGATAGGCCGACAAGAGGTGAGGCCACATTGGATTTGTACTGGGAAATGAACCGGGCCAAGTGTTAGATTTGGTTGTGGGAGAGCACTTTGGAGATAGTGACCACAATTCGGTGTCTTTTGTTATTGCAATGGAGAGGGATAGGGCCGTACGGCAGGGCAAGGTTTACAATTGTGGGAGAGGTAATTATGATGCGATTAGGCAAGAATTAGGGGGCATAAGTTGGGAACAGAAACTGTCAGGGAAAGGAACTAATGAAAAGTGGAACTTTTTCAAGGAACAAATACTGGGTGTCCTTGATAGGTATGTCCCTGTCAGGCAGGGAGGAAATGGCCGAGTGAGGGAACCATGGTTCACAAAAGAGGTGGAATGTCTTGTGAAAAGGAAGAGGGAAGCTTATGTAGAGATGAGGAAACAAGGTTCAGATGGCTCGATTGAGGGTTACAAGTTAGCAAGGAATGAGCTGAAAAAGGGGCTTAGGAGAGCTAGGAGGGGACACGAGAAGTCCTTGGCGGGTCGGATCAAGGAAAACCCCAAGGCTTTTTACTCTTATGTGAGGAATAAAAGAATGACCAGGGTGAGGTTAGGGCCGGTCAAGGACAGTAGTGGGAACTTGTGTATGGAGTCAGTAGAGATAGGCGAGGTGATGAATGAATACTTTTCTTCAGTGTTCACCAAGGAGAGGGGCCATGTTTTTGAGGAAGAGAAGGTGTTACAGGCTAATAGGCTGGAGGAAATAGATGTTCGGAGGGAGGATGTCCTGGCAGTTTTGAATAAACTGAAGGTCGATAAGTCCCCTGGGCCTGATGAAATGTATCCTAGGATTCTTTGGGAGGCAAGGGATGAGATTGCAGAGCCTTTGGCTTTGATCTTTGGGTCCTTGCTGTCCACGGGGATGGTGCCAGAGGACTGGAGAATGGCGAATGTTGTTCCTTTGTTTAAGAAAGGGATTAGAAAAGACCCTGGTAATTATAGACCGGTTGGTCTTACTTCGGTGGTTGGTAAATTGATGGAAAAGGTCCTTAGAGATGGGATTTACGACCATTAAGAAAGATGCGGATTAATCCGGGATAGTCAGCACGGATTCGTGAAGGGCAAGTCGTGCCTCACAAATTTGATAGAATTTTTTGAGGAGGTAACTAAGTGTGTTGATGAAGGTAGGGCAGTTGATGTCATATACATGGATTTTAGTAAGGCATTTGATAAGGTCCCCCATGGTCGGGTTATGATGAAAGTGAGGAGGTGTGGGATAGAGGGAAAGTTGGCCGATTGGATAGGTAACTGGCTGTCTGATCGAAGACAGAGGGTGGTGGTCGATGGAAAATTTTCGGATTGGAGGCAGGTTGTTAGCGGAGTGCCGCATGGATCAGTGCTTGGTCCTCTGCTCTTTGTGATTTTTATTAATGACTGAGAGGAGGGGGCTGAAGGGTGGATCAGTAAATTTGCTGATGACACCAAGATTGGTGGAGTAGTGGATGAGGTGGATGGCCGTTGTAGGCTGCAAAGGGACATAGATAGGATGCAAAGCTGGGCTCAAAAATGGCAAATGGAGTTTAACCCTGATAAATGTGAGGTGATTCATTTTGGTAGGACTAATTTAAATGTGGATTACAGGGTCAAAGGTAGGGTTCTGAAGACTGTGGAGGAACAGAGAGATCTTGGGGTTCATATCCACAGATCTGGGATTATTTGGGAAATGAGGCGGGGGGGGGTGTGTGATAAAATGATATGCATTAAAAAGTTACTGCTGGTGTTCAGTGAGTGGAACTAATGTTATTCACCTTGAGTTCTCTATAAATGTACCTCTTCTGTTCTGTACAGTCAGTTGGAGAAACGGATTTCGAAATGTTTTTCAATTAGATTGTATAAGATCTCCACATGCATTTTCACAAATTCCCTCAATAAATCCCCAGCTGAATTTAACAAGGCAATCCCCACCAATTGAATTCTGGTTTTCACTCTGCGTGAGATGTCAGCACCTCCGGGAATGTCACCCCGCTTGGTTAACGCTGACACACAGACTCACTGTTACTGGGAGATATTGCAAAGTGTTCTTGTGTTGGATCGGGTCATCTCGCTGTCCCAATACTGCAAACAATCACAATATGGAACGGGTTCTCACTTCTACACAGGACAATTATTCCCCATTTGGCATTGATTGCAACCAGTTGATCAATCTGATTTACTTTACTGGGGCACTCTTCACATACAACAGAAAATGTCTGCAATTAATTCATTCTAATTCCCAAGTGTCTGAACTGTATTTAGGAAAGACCTGAAGGACTATTTCACAAACTATAACAACAAATTAACAGAAGACCGTTATTATAAAAGCACGTGTGGAAAATATCAATATCAGTGAGGCTGCCCTGGAATGACTTCATGGACAGTGATGGAAACGTGTTTGATACAGAAGATACACGTCCCTTTTATCAGCCTGTTTGAATTGGCAGTGCAGCAAGACCATACACTTTACCCAGTGCTGTCCCTATCCTTGGAAATGTTCAATGGAAGCACAATTTACAGTAACCCAATGGCAAATACAGAAACATGGTTCAGAATGGGGTTCGACACAGAGTAAACACCCTTTGCAGTGAACCATTCAATGGGACACTGCAGAGTGAGCTTTGCTCTGTCTGCAATCCCGTGTGTAACTGTTCTGGGAGGGTTTCAGAGGGCAGTATCAAGAGGAGATGGATCTGTATTGAACTTTGCTTCACCCATATCTGGGATTTTGTTCTGGCAATATACAGGGGAGAGCAGAACTATATGTATCTCTGTGTCCACATGCGCTGGGGAGGGGGGAAGGGAAGGGGGGAGGGGGGAAGGGGAGGGGGAGGGGGGAAGGGGAGGGGGAGGGGGAGGGGAGGGAGGGGAGGGGGAGGGGGAAGGGAGGGGGAGGGATGGGGAAGGGGAATGGGGGGAGGGAGGGGGAAGGGAGGGAGAGGGAGGGGGGGGAAGGGGAGGGGGAGGGGGGGAAGGGGAGGGGGAGGGGGGGAGGGCGGAAGGGGAATGGGGGAAGGGGAATGTGGGGAGGGAGGGGGGAAGGGGAATGGGGGGAGGGAGGGGGGAAGGGAATGGGGGAGGGAGGGGGGAAGGGGAGGGAGGGGGAGGAGGGGGGAAGGGGAGGGAAGGGAGGGGGAAGGGGAATGGGGGGAGGGAGGGTGGGAGGGGAATGGGGGGAGGGAGGGTGGGAGGGGGAATGGGGGGAGGGAGGGGGGAAGGGGAGGGAGGGGGAGGGGAGGGGGGAAGGGGAGGGAGGGGAAGGGGAATGGGGGGAGGGAGGGTGGAGGGAGGAAGGGAGGGGGAAGGGGGAGGGGGTAAGGGGAGGGGGAGGGGGGAAGGGGGAGGGGGTAAGGGGAGGGGACGGGGAATGGTCGGGGACAGGGGGAGGGGACGGGGGGAGGGAGGGGATGGGGGAGGGGAGGGGAGAAAGGGGGGAGGTGGGGGGCGGGAACGAGAGGGGGGCATGAGGAGGAGGGAGGAGGCGAAGAAGGGGGGAAGGGGAAGAGGGGGGGAAGGGGAAGAGGGGGGAAGGGGAAGAGAGGGGAAGAGGGGGGAAGGGGGAAGAGGGGTGGGGAAGGGGATGGTGGAGGAGGGAGTAAGGGGGGAAGGGAGGGGAGCTTAGGGGGAGCTTGGGGAGGGGGAAAGGGGGGAAGGCGAATGGGGGAGAGAGGGTGGGAGGGGGGGAAAGAGGAGGGGGATGGGAGGGAGGGAGGGAGGAAGGGGAGGGGGGAGGAAGGGGAGGTGGGAATGGGAGGGGGAAGGGTGGGAGGGGGGAAGGGGGTGGGAGGGGGAAGGGGACGGGAGGTGGGAGGGACGGGGGAGGGGGAAGGGAGGGGGAAGAAGGGGAGGGGAGGAGGAGTGGGGGGGAAGGAGAGGGGGAAGGGGAGGGGGGCATGAGGAGGAGGGAGGGGGAGTGGGGGGAAGGAGAGGGGGGAAGGGGAGGGGGGCATGAGGAGGAGGGAGGGGGAAGAGGGGGGAAGTGGGGAGGGGCGAGGGGCAGGAAGGGGGGAGGCTTGGGGAGGGGGGAAGGGGACGATGAGTGGGAGGGGGAGGGGCGTGGGGGGAGGGGTGGGGAGGGGAAGGGGAGGGATGGGGGTAGGAGGAGGAGGAGGGGAAGGGGGAGGGGGTAGGGAGAGGGGAGAGGGGCAAGGGATGGGGGTAGGGTGATGGGAGGGGGGAGGGGGACGGTGAGGAGGAGTGGGGAGGTGGGGAGGTGGAGGGGGCGAGGAAGAGGGGGAGAGGGAGGAGGGAAGAGCAGGGGGGAGGAACAAAGAACAAAGAACAGTCCAGCACAGGAAACAGGCCCTTCGGCCCTCCAAGCCTGTGCCGCTCCTTGGTCCAACGAGACCAATCGTTTGTATCCCTCCATTCCCAGGCTGCTCATGTGACTATCCAGGTAAGTCTGAAACGATGTCAGCGTGCCTGCCTCCACCACCCTACTTGGCAGCGCATTCCAGGCCCCCACCACCCTCTGTGTAAAAAACGTCCCTCTAATAGGAGGTGGGGAGGGAGGTGGGGAGAGAGGGGGAGGACGGGGGGAGGGGAAGGGGGAGGCAAAGGGGGGAGGGGAAGGGGGAGGGGAAGGGGGGAGGGGAGAGGGGAAGGGGGAGGGGAAGGGGGGAGGGGGAGGGGGAAGGGGGGAGGGGGAGGGGAAGGGGGGAGGGGGAGGGGAAGGGGGGAGGGGGAGGGGAAGGGGGGAGGGGAAGGGGGGGAGGGGAAGGGGAGGGGAGGGTAGGGGAAGGGAGAGGGGAGGGGGAGGGAGAGGGGAGGGGAAGGGGAGGGGAAGGGGGGAGGGGAAGGGGAGGGGAAGGGGGGAGGGGAAGGGGAGAGGGGAAGGGGAGAGGGGAAGGGGAGAGGGGAAGGGGGAGGGGAAGGGGGGAGGGGAAGGGGGAGGGGAAGGGGGAGGGGAAGGGGGAGGGGAAGGGGAAGGGGGGAGGGGAAGGGGAAGGGGGGAGGGAGGGGAAGGGGGGAGGGGGAAGGGAGGAGGGGGAAGGGGGGGACGGGGAAGGGGGGGAGGGGAAGGGGGAGGGGAAGGTGAGAGGGGGAGGGGAGAGGGGGAGGGGAAGGGGAGAGGGGAAGGGGGAGGGGAAGGGGGAGGGGAAGGGGAGAGGGGAAGGGGGAGGGAAGGGGGAGGGGAAGGGAGGAGGGGAAGGGGAGAGGGGAAGGGGAGAGGGGAAGGGGGAGAGGGGAAGGGGGGAGGGGAAGGGGGAGAGGGGAAGGGGGAGGGGAAGGGGGAGGGGAAGGGGAGGGGAAGGGGAGAGGGGAAGGGGGAGGGGAAGGGGAGAGGGGAAGGGGAGGGGAAGGGGGGAGGGGGAGGGGAAGGGGGGAGGGGGAGGGGAAGGGGGAGGGAGAGGGGGAGGGGAAGGGAGGAGGGGAGGGGGAGGGGAAGGGGGGAGGGGAAGGGGGAGGGAAAGAGGGGGAAGGGGGGAGGGGAAGGGTGGAGGGGAAGGCGGGAGGGGAAGGGGAGAGGGAAGGGGAGAGGGGAAGGGGGAGAGGGGAAGGGGGAGGGGAAGGGGAAAGGGGAAGGGGAAGGGGGAGGGGGAGGGGAAGGGGAGAGGGGAAGGAGGAGGGAAGGGGTGAGGGGAAGGGGAAGGGGGGAGGGGGAAGGGGAGAGGGGATGGGGGAGGGGAAGGGGGGGGAGGGGAAGGGGGAGGGGAGGGGAAGGGGGAGGGGACGGGGAGAGGGGGAGGGGAATGGGGAGGGGAAGGGGCGAGGGGACGGGGGAGGGGAAGGGGAGAGGGAGAGGGGAGAGGGGAGGGGAAGGGGATAGGGTCGGGGAGGGGAAGGGGGAGGGGGAGGGGGGAGGGGAAGGGCCAATGGGGGGAGGGGAGGGGCCATGGGGGAGGGCGGGGCCAATTGGGGAGGGAGGTAATTTGATTTGATTTATTATTGTCACATGTATAGTATACAGTGAAAAGTATTGTTTCTTGCGGGTTATACAGACAAAGCATACCGTTCATAGAGAAGGAAAGGGGAGGGTGCAGAATGTAGTGTTACAGTCATAGTTCGGGGTGCTGAGAAAAATCAACTGAATGTAAGGCAGGTCCATTCATGGCAGCCGGGAAGAAGCTGTTCTTGAGACGGTTGGTGCATAATTTCAGACTTCTATATCTTTCCCCTAATGGAAGGAGGTGGCAGGAGTGAAACCGTGATTAGACAGGGGATGTGCTCGCCCATTGCACTTGGGGTGTGCTGATGCCTGCGAGAATGATTTGCCTCTGCTAGGGTAGAGCAAGCGATCAGGGTAGCCAATCAGATTAATCTGAGGCCTTACCTGATGCAATCTTTCAACGCCATCTTGGCCTTTTGGCCAGGATGAAGCCCAGATCAAGCCCGGGAGGTGTTGCAATGCCTCATCCTGTCAGCGTCCATCTTGTTTGATCAAGACAAGATGGGATGGAGATTCTTGTCTTGCCAGCTTGAATCTGGTTTGTCCCTCGTGTGGGGACTCTGATTGCACTTCATACTTTTTTTATTCTGAATAAAGAATCAAAAGGTACAAACAATGTGGAAGAGAGAATGTGCGGGGTGTGTGGGGTCCTCGATTATGCCGGCTGCTTTTCCGAGGCAGCAGGAAGTGTAGACAGAGTCAATGGATGGGAGGCTGGTTTGCATGATGGACTGAGCTTGAGAACATAGAAAGCCACAGCACAAACAGGCCCTTCGGCCCACAAGTTGCGCCGATCACGTCCCCACCTCTAGGCCTATCTATAGCCCTCAATCCCATTAAATCCCATGTACTCATCCAGAAGTCTCTTAAAAGACCCCAACGAGATTGCCTCCACCACCACCGACGTCAGCCGATTCCACTCACCCACCACCCTCTGAGTGAAAAACTTACCCCTGACATCTCCTCTGTACCTACCCCCCAGCACCTTAAACCTGTGTCCTCTCGTAGCAACCATTTCAGCCCTTGGAAATAGCCTCTGAGAGTCTACCCTATCCAGACCTCTCAACATCTTGTAAACCTCTATCAGGTCACCTCTCATCCTTCGTCTCTCCAGGGAGAAGAGACCAAGCTCCCTCAACCTATCCTCATAAGGCATGCCCCCCAATCCAGGCAACATCCTTGTAAATCTCCTCTGCACCCTTTCAATGGCTTCAACATCTTTCCTGTAATGAGGTGACCAGAACTGTGCGCAGTACTCCAAGTGGGGTCTAACCAGGGTCCTATAAAGCTGCAGCATTATCTCCCGACTCCTAAACTCAATCCCTCGATTAATGAAGGCCAGTACGCCGTACGCCTTCTTGACCGCATCCTCCACCTGCGAGGCCGATTTAAGAGTCCTATGGACCCGGACCCCAAGGTCCTTCTGATCCTCTACACTGCTAAGAATGGTACCCTTCATATTATACTGCTGCTTCATCCCATTGGATCTGCCAAAATGGATCACCACACACTTATCCGGGTTGAAGTCCATCTGCCCCTTCTCCGCCCAGTCTTGCATTCTATTTATGTCTCGCTGCAACTTCTGACATCCCTCCAAACTATCCACAACACCACCTACCTTGGTGTCGTCAGCAAACTTACCAACCCATCCCTCCACTTCCTCATCCAGGTCATTTATGAAAATGACAAACAGCAAGGGTCCCAGAACAGATCCCTGGGGCACTCCACTGGTCACTGACCTCCATGCAGAGAAAGATCCCTCCACAGCCACTCTCTGCCTTCTGCAGGCAAGCCAGTTCTGGATCCACAAGGCAACAGCCCCTTGGATCCCATGCCCTCTCACTTTCTCAAGAAGTCTTGCATGGGGGACCTTATCGAACGCCTTGCTGAAGTCCATATAGACCACATCCACCGCTCTTCCTTCGTCAATGTGTTTTGTCACATTTTCAAAGAACTCAACCAGGCTCGTAAGGCACGACCTGCCCTTGACAAAGCCGTGCTGACTACTTTTGATCATACTAAACTTCTCTAGATGATCATAAATCCTGTCTCTCAGGATCCTCTCCATCAACTTACCAACCACTGAGGTTAGACTCACCGGTCGGTAATTTCCCGGGCTGTCCCTGTTCCCTTTCTTGAATATAGGGACCACATCTGCAATCCTCCAATCCTCCGGAACCTCTCCCGTCTCCATCGACGAAGCAAAGATCATCGCCAAAGGCTCCGCAATCTCCTCCCTCGCCTCCCACAGTAACCTGGGGTACATCCCATCCGGTCCCGGCGACTTACCAACCTTGATGCCATTCAATAGTTCCAACACATCCTCTTTCTTTATGTCCACATGCTCGATCCTTTCTGTCCACCGCAAACCAGCAGTACAACCACCCAGATCCCTTTCCACCGTGAATACCGAGGTAAAGTATTCATTAAGCAGCTCCGCCATTTCTAACGGTTCCGCACAAACTTTTCCCCCTTCACCTTTTAAGGGTCCTATGCCTTCACATCTCATCCTTTTACTCTTGACATATTTGTAGAAAGCCTTGGGATTCTCCTTAATCTTACCCGCCAAGGTCTTCTCATGACCCCTTCTCGCTCTCCTAATTTCCTTCTTAAGCTCCTTCCTACATCCCGTATACTCCTCTAAATCCTTAACACCTCCTAGCTCTCTGAACCTTCTGTACGCCTCTCTTTTCTTATTCACCAGGTTCATCACAACCTTCGTGCACCGCGGTTCCCGTACCCTACTTTGTTCACGACCCTTTGTAGTTTCTTGCAGTCTTGGACAGAGCAGGAGACAGACCAAGCTGTGATACAACCAGAAAGAATGCTTTCTTGGTGCATCTGTAAAAAATTGTGTGAGTCGTAGCAAACAGCACTATTCAGCGGGCAGCATTGTAGCGGGCAGCGGAGTGAGCAGGGAGCAGAGTGAGAGCTGAAGGGCTTTGGCTTAACGGGCTTCGGCCAGAACAGGCAAAATCGAGAGGAGGTTTTTTTCCCCAGAAAGTTTATTCCTGTTTTTCCCCAGAGTAAAAAGAAATGCCAGGCAAGATGTTGGAATGCTCCTCCTGCAGGATGTGGGAGATCAGGGAGACCTCCGGTGTCCCTGACGACAACACCTGCAAAAGATGGATCCAGCTGCAGCTGCTGGCAAAGCGTGTTAGGGAACTGGAGCAGGAGCTTGATGACCTCCATCTAATTCGGGAGAATGAGGAGTTTATAGACAGTAGCTTTAGGGAGACAGTTACACCTAAGCAGCAGAGCACAGGAAATTGGGTTACTGGAAGGAGAGGAAATGGCAGTGTGAAAGGACAGACAGAGCAGGGTTCCCTGTGGCCTTACCCCTCCACAACAGGTATACTGAATTGGATACTGTTGTGGGAGATGCTTTACCTGGGACAAGCTGCAACAGCCGGAACTCTGATACTGAGTCTGGTTCCACAGCGCAAAAGGGGTGGGATGAAGAAGAGGAGAGCAGTAGTGATAGGGGACTCAATGGTCAGAGGTACGGACAGGAGGTTCTGTGGTCGGGACAGAGACTCCCGCATGGTTTGTTACCTCCCGGGTACCAAGGTCAGGGATGTCTCTGATCGCGTGCACAGCGTTCTAAAGTGGGAAGGTGAGAGCCAGGTTCAATTCCCGGCTTGGCTCACTGCCTGTGCAAAGTTTGTACATTCTCCCCGTGTCTGCATGGGTTTTCTCCGGGTGCTCCGGTTTCCACCCACAGTCTGAAAGTGCGGCTTCGATTGATTGGCCGTGAAAAATTGACAACTTAATAAAATATAATAAACCGCACCCCCCCCCCCCCACACCCCCTCCCCCACACACCCCCTCCCCCGCGCCCCCCCTCCCCCGCACGTCCCCTCCCCCGCACACCTCCTCCCCCGCAACCTTCTCCCCCGCACGCCCCCTCCCCCGCGCACCCCCTCCACCGCGCCCCCTTCCCCCGCACACCCCCTCCCCCGCACACCCCCTCCCCCGCACCACCCCACCCCCGCACCACCCCTGCCCCGCACACCCCCTCCCCCTCCCCACACCTCCCCCGCACCCCCCTCCCCCGCACACCCCCGCACACCCACTCCCCCGCACACCCCCTCCCCCACACACCCCCTCCCCCGCACACCCCCTCCCCCGCACCACCCCTCCCCCGCACCCCCCTCCCCCCGCACCCCCCTCCCCCGCACACCCCCTCCCCCGCGCCACCCCTCCCCCGCACACCCCCTCCCCCGCCACCCCCCCTTCCCCCGTGCCCCCCGTCCCCCGCACGCCCCCTCCCCCACACGCCCCCTCTTCCGCCCACCCCCTCTTCCGCTCACCCCCTCACCCACAAACCCCCTCCCCCGCGCCCCCCACACAACCCCTCCCCCACAAACCCCCTCCCCCGCACACCCCCTCCCCCGCTCACCCCCTCCCCCGCACACCCCCTCCCCCGCACACCCCCTCCCCCGCACACCCCCTCCCCCGCACGCCCCCTCCCCCGCACTCCCCCTCCCCCGCGCACCCCCTCCCCGCACACCCGCTCCCCCGCACACCCCCTCCCCTGCACACCCCCACCCCCACGCGCCCCCGCCCCCCCACACACCCCCTCCCCCACAAACCCCCTCCCCGCACGCCCCCTCCCCCGCACGCCCCCTCTTCCGCATGCCCCCTCCCCCGCACCACCTCCCCCGCACGCCCCCTCCCCCGCACGCCCCCTCTTCCGCACGCCCCCTCCCCCGCACCCCCTCCCCCGCACACCCCCTCCCCCGCTCACCCCCTCCCACGCACACCCCCTCCCCCGCACGCCCCCTCTCCCGCGCGCCCCCTCCCCCGCACACCCCCTCCCACAGCGCTTCAGTTTCCTCCCACAGTCCGAAAGACGTGCTGGTTAGGGTGCATTGGCCGTGCTAAATTCTACCTCAGTGTAACCCAAACAGGCATCGGAGTGCGGAGACTAGGGGATTTTCGCAGTAACTTCATTGCAGTGTTAATATCAGCCTCCTTTTGACACTATACATCACACAATCCAGCTTCCCATCCATTGACTCTGTCTACACTGCCCGCTGCCTCGGCAAAGCAGCCACCATAATTAAGGACCCCACGCACCCCGGACATTCTCTCTTCCACCTTCTTCCGTCGGGAAAAGGACAAAGTCTGGGGTCACGTACCGACCGACTCGAGAACAGCTTCTTCCCTGCTGCTGCTGTCAGACTTTTGAATGGACCGACCTCGCATTAAGTTGATCTGTGTGAAAAATTTGCCCCCCTCTGGATCCTTCTGTATCTCTCCCCTCTCACCTTAAACCTGTACCTCTTGTTTTAGACTCCCCTGCCTTTGGGAAAAGATGTTGACTATCTCGCCGATACAAGACCCAGGGGGCGATTCTCCCAACAAAGTTCTAAGTGCTGAATTGGCTGGAAAACTGGTGTAAATCACGCTGGTTTTTTTTCCGTGGGAGTTCAGACTCGAATCTCCCACAATCTGTGCAACGCAGAGGCCACAATAGTGAATATCATTAAAAGATCGGGGGGCGGAGCCTATTCAGGCTGGAGTCTGACAGTTCCTGAACTCTGCGCATGTGCAGTGGCCCCGATCTGTCAGCCTGCAGTTTACCAGACAGCTCGATCGCTGGCCAGCCCATTGCCGATGAGCTGAGTCTGTGTGATTCCCCCCGTTGGTGATGAGCTGGGTCTGTGTGATTCCCCCCATTGGTGATGAGTTGGGACTGTGTGATTCCCCCCGTTGGTGATGAGCTGGGTCTGTGTGATTCCCCCCATTGCCGATGAGCTGAGTCTGTGTGATTCCCCCCGTTGGTGATGAGCTGGGTCTGTGTGATTCCCCCCATTGGTGATGAGTTGGGTCTGTGTGATTCCCCCCGTTGGTGATGAGCTGGGTCTTGTATTGAATTAATTATTTTTCTCTATTTCTTCTCCCCAGGAATTTGAATTTTGAAGACTGAAATGTGACTCGGAACCCTTGGACCAGAGATTTTCTCCAGAGGAGGATGATGAACTGAGGCCTGTTCCACAGGCCACACTCGTGTGTTGTTGTCTCTGTATTACCCCGAATGCGGTGGGGGCTGGAGTTTGAAGACCTGCCGTTCAAATAGCCAAGCTTTGCAATTCGTCACAAATATGTTCACCCTTTGGTGGATGACAAACAGAAAATTAATTCTGTCATATGAAATGGTCTATTAGTTTGTCCTATGTCCAAAATAACAGGAGTGTGACACAGAGCAATGAAGCTAATTATTAAACAGAATGCACAGACACCTTTACAATTCAGTTTTAGAAGTTGAGCCTTTCGTCACTCTAATTCCTAGGAGGGGGTGGTGGTGAATTTCTGGCTCTCTCACTCTGTATCTCTCTTTGTCACTCTCTCTGTCTCTCTCACTTTGTGTGAATCAGTCTCCGTGATGTCTCTATGCGCTGATGGATTATGTTTTTAAAAGGAAAAAAGCAAATTCCTGCGGCTGCTGGAATCTGAAACCAAAAGAGGAATCGCTGGAAAATCTCAGCATGTCTGGCAGCATCTGTAAGGAGAGGAAAGAGCTGACGTTTCGAGTCCAGGTGACCCTTTGTTAAAGCTCAAAGCTCCTTACAGATACTGCCATGTTTTTAAAAGGGTTTCGCTCAACTTCAAGAGGGAGTTTAACCCCTCAGAACAAAGAACAAAGAACAATACAGCACAGGAACAGGCCATTCGGCCCTCCAAGCCCGCGCCGCTCCCCGGTCCAGGATTGAATCCTGAATCCAGGATCCCCGCCCAATTTTCCAGCCTATCTACATACCAATATCCTATCCACCGAGCTGTCCCTCACAGCTACGATGATTTGTTCATTACAACCTATTAACTCACCCCCACCCCTCAATTCCAGACCATGTGATCTCCAGGGAGAGGCGAAAACCCAGAGTGAAAAACCCCAGGGCCAATATGGGGAAAAAAAATCTGGGAAATTCCTCTCCGACCCCCTGAGGCGATCGAAACGAGTCCAGGAGATCACAATGGCCCTGATCAGAAAATGCTTCCCAACCCTAGTCATTTCCACTTCCACGAACACCATATGAATTCCCTGCCCCCGAGACAGGTTCCCAACTATCCGCAGTCTCGCTCTCTACTGGCACCAGCAAGATGATCATAGAATGAAGCCTTGAAACGAGAAACAAGGAACAATTAGCCCGCGCCGCTCCCTGGTCCAGACTAGACCACTCTTTTGTATCCCTCCATTCCCACTCCGTTCATATAGCTGTCTAGATAAGTCTTAAACGTTCCCAGTGTGTCCGCCTCCACCACCTTGCCCGGCAACACATTCCAGGCCCCCACGACCCTCTGTGTGAAATATGTCCTTCTGATATCTGTGTTAAACCTCCCCCCCTTCACCTTGAACCTATGACCCCTCGTGAACGTCACCACCGACCCGGGGAAAAGCTTCCCACCGTTCACCCTATCTATGCCTTTCATAATTGTATACACCTCTATTAAGTCTCCCCTCATCCTCCGTCTTTCCAAGGAGAACAACCCCAGTTTCCCCAATCTCTCCTCATAACCAAGCCCCTCCATACCAGGCAACATCCTGGCAAACCTCCTCTGTACTCTCTCCAAAGCCTCCACGTCCTTCTGGTAGTGTGGCGACCAGAACTGGACGCAGTATTCCAAATGCAGCCGAACCAACGTTCTATACATCTGCAACATCAGACCCCAACTCTTATACTCTATGCCCCGTCCTATAAAGGCAAGCATGCCATATGCCTTCTTCACCACCTTCTCCACCTGTGACGTCACCTTCAAAGATCTGTGGACTTGCACATCCAGGTCCCTCTGCGTCTCTACACCCTTTATGGTTCTTCCATTTATCGTGTAGCTCCTCCCTACATTATTCCCACCAAAATGCATCACTTTGCATTTATCAGGATTGAACTCCATCTGCCATTTCCTTGCCCAAATTTCCAGCCTATCTATATCCTTCTGTAGTCTCTGACAATGTTCCTCACTATCTGCAAGTCCTGCCAGTTTTGTGTCGTCCGCAAACTTACTGATCACCCCAGTTACTCCTTCTTCCAGATCATTTATATAAATCACAAACAGCAGAGGTCCCAATACAGAGCCCTGCGGTACACCACTCGTCACAGACCTCCAGCCGGAAAAAGACCCTTCCACTACCACCCTCTGTCTTCTGTGACCAAGCCAGTTCTCCACCCATCTAGCCACCTCCCCCTTTATTCAATGGGATCCAACCTTTTTCACTAGCCTACCATGAGGGACTTTGTCAAACGCTTTACTAAAGTCCATATAGACAACATCCACGGCCCTTCCTTCGTCAACCATTTTGGTCACTTCTTCAAAAAACACCACCAGGTTAGTGAGGCATGACCTCCCTCTCACAAAACCATGCTGACTATCGTTAATGAGTTTATTCCTTTCTAAATGCGCATACATCCTATCTCTAAGAACCTTCTCCAACAACTTCCCCACCACGGACGTCAAGCTCACCGGCCAATAATTACCCGGGTTATCCTTCCTACCCTTCTTAAATAACGGGACCACATTGGCTATCCTCCAATCCTCTGGGACCTCACCTGTGTCCAGTGACGAGACAAAGATTTGCGTCAGAGGCACAACGATTTCACCTCTCGTCTCCCTGAGCAGCCTTGGATAGATTCCATCAGGCCCTGGGGATTTGTCAGTCTTTATATTCTCTAACAAACCTAACACCTCCTCCTTTGTAATGGAGATTTTCTCCAACGGTTCAACGCTCCCCTCAGAGACACTCCCAGTCAACACATCCCTCTCCTTTGTGAATACCGACGCAAAGTATTCATTTAGGATCTCCCCTACTTTTTTGGGCTCCAAGCATAAGTCCCCACTTTTGTCCCTGAGAGGTCCGATTTTTTCCCTAACAACCCTTTTGTTCCTAACGTATGAATAAAATGCCTTGGGATTCTCCTTAATCCTGTCTGCCAAGAACATTTCATGACCCCTTTTTGCTCTTCTAATTCCCCGTTTGAGTATTTTCCTACTTTCTTTGTACTCCTCCAGAGCTCCCTCCGTTTTTAGCTGCTTGGACCTAACATACGCCTCTCTTTTCCTTTTGACCAGTCCCTCAATTTCCCTGGTTATCCACGATTCTCTAATCCTACCCTTCCTATCCTTTTTTACAGGCACATGCTTGTCCTGTAGCCCTAACAACCGTTCCTTAAAAGACTGCCACATACCAGATGTGGATTTACCCTCAAACAACCTCTCCCAATCAAGAGCTGCCAATTTCTGCCTGATCCCAATAAAGTTAGCCTTCCCCCAATCCAACCCAAGAAGACTGGGAAATCTCCAGATTTGGGACAACACGCGCACACACACACACATCCACACTGGTATGGATTATATATGTATAATATATATATATACACACACAGACACACACAGTGATACACACTGACACACACACACACACAGTGACACACACTGACACACACACACAGTAATACACACTGACACACACACACACACACACACACACACAGTAATACACACTGACCCACACACACAGTGATGCACACTGACACACAGACACACAGTGATACACACTGACACACACTCACACAGTGATACACACTGACCCCCCCACACACAGTGATACACACTGACACACACACACAAAGTGATGCACACTGACACACACACACATACACACACAGTGACACACACACAGTGGCACACACACGGTGATACACACTGATACACACTGCCCCCCGCACACAGTGATGCACACTGACACACACACACACACTTTGACACGCGCACACAGTGATACATACTGACACACACACACACAGTGATACACACTGACACAAACACACCCAGTGTTACACATTGACACACACAGTGACACACAGACAGTGATACACACTGACACACACACACAGTGATACACGCTGACACACACACACAGTGAGACACACTGACACACACACACAGTGACACACACTGACACACACACACACAGTGATACACACTGACACACACACACACAGTGATACACACTGACACAAACACACCCAGTGTTACACATTGACACACACAGTGACACACAGACAGTGATACACACTGACACACACACACAGTGATACACGCTGACACACACACACAGTGAGACACACTGACACACACACACAGTGATACACACTGACACACACACACACAGTGATGCACACTGACACACACACACACAGTGATACACACTGACACACACACACACAGCGATACACACTGACACACACAGTGATACACACTGACACACACACACACAGTGATGCACACTGACACACACAGTGATACACACTGACACACACAGTGATGCACACTGACACACACAGTGATACACACTGACACACACAGTGATGCACACTGACACACACAGTGATACACACTGACACACACACACACACACACACAGTGGCACACAGTGACACACACGCACACAGTGATACTCACTGACACACGCACACACAGTGACACACACTGACACAAACACACACAGTGACACACACTGTCCCCCGCACACAGTGATACACACTGACCAAACACACACACAGTGAAACACACTGACACACACAAACACACACTGATACACACCCACACACACACACACACACAAACTGTGATGCACAGGGACCCACACAAACATACAGTGACATACACTGACCCACACACACACAGTGACACACACTGACCCACACAAACACAGTGATACACACTGACCCACACACCCACAGTGATACACACTGACCCACACACACACAGTGATACACACTGACCCCCCTCACACAGTGATACACACTGACCCCCCTCACACAGTGATACTCACTGACCCACACACCCACAGTGATACACACTGACCCACACACACACAGTGATACAGACTGACCCCCCTCACACAGTGATACACACTGACACACACAGTGATGCACACTGACACACAGTGATACACACTGACCCACACACACACAGTGATACACACTGACCCCCACACACACAGGGATACACACTGACACATACACACACACAGTGATGCACACTGACCCACACACTCACACACACAGTGATACACACTGACACACAGTGATACACACTGTCACACACACACACACAGTGATACACACTGACCCACACACACTCAGTGATACACACTGACACACACACACACGGTGATACACACTGACGCACACACACACACAGTGATGCACACTGACACACAGTGATACACAGTGACACACACACACACAGTGATACACACTGAACAACACACACACACTGTTGCACACCTAAACACACACACACACAGTGATACAGTGATACACACACGCACACACACACACACAGTGATGCACACTGACCCACAGAAACACAGTGACACAAACTGACCCACACACACATGTTGACACGCACACAGTGTTACACACTGACCCACATAGACACAGTGATACACACTGACACATACACACACAGTGACATACACTGACACACACACACAGTGATACACGCTGACACACACACATACAGTGATACACACTGACACGCACACACAGTGATACACACTGACACATACACACACAGTGATACACACTGACCCACACACACACAGTGATACACACTGACACACACACACACACACAGTGATACACACTGACACACACACACACACACAGTGATACACACTGACACACACACACACACACAGTGATACACACCGACACACACACACACACACAGTGATACACACTGACACACACACACAGTGATACACACTGACACATACACACACAGTGATACACACTGACACACACACACACACAGTGATACACACTGACACACACACACAGTGACACACACTGACCCACACACACACACAGTGATACACACTGACACGCACACAGTGACACACACTGACCCACACACACAGTGATACACACTGACACACACACTCACACACACAGTGATACACACTGACACACACACACACAAACACACACACGCAGTGACACACACTGACACGCTGACACACACACACAGTGATACACACTGACACACGCACACACAGTGACACTGTCCCTCACACACGCAGTGATACACACTGACACACGCACACAGTGATACACACTGACACGCACAGTGATATGCACTGACACACACACACAGTGATACACACTGACACACACAGTGACAGAAACTGACCCACACACACAGTGATACGCACTGAGCCACACACACACACACACACAGTGATGCACACTGACACACACACTCACACACAGTGACACTGTCGCTCACACACGCAGTGATACACGCTGACACACACACAGTGATACACACTGACACTCGCACAATGACACGCACTGACACACACACACAGTGATACACACTGACACACACACACACACACAGTGATACACACTGACACACACACACACACCCAGTGATACACATTGACACACACACACACAGTGACACACAGACAGTGATACACACTGACACACACACAGTGACACACACACAGTGACACACAGACAGTGGTACACACTGACACACACACACAGTGATACACACTGACCCACACACACACACATTGATGCACACTGACACACACACTCACACACACAGTGACACACACTGACACACACATCGGCAATGACCCTCACACACACTGATACACACACACAGTGACACACACTGACAAAACCACACAGTGATACACACTGACACACACGCACACACACACAGTGATACACACTGACGCACACACACACACACAGTGACACACACTGACACGCACACACACAGTGAGACACACTGACACACACACAGTGACACACTGACACGCACACACACAGTGAGACACACTGACACACACACAGTGCCACACTGACACGCACACACACAGTGAGACACACTGACACACACACACAGTGACACACACTGACACACACACAGTGATACACACTGACCCACACACACACATTGACACACACTGACACACACACACAGTGATACACACTGACACACACACACAGTGATACACACTCACACACACACACACACACAGTGATACACACTGGCACACACACAGTGACACACACTGACACCCACACACAGTTATACACACTGACACACACACACACACAGTGATACACACTGACACACACACAATGACACACACTGATCCACACACACAGTGATACACACTGACACACACACAGTGCCACACACTGACACACACACAGTGACACACACTGACACACACACAGTGATACACACTGACACACACACATGACACACACTGACACACACACACACAGTGACACTGTCCCTCACACACGCAGTGATACACACTGACACACACACACACACACATTGATACACACTGACACGCACAGTGATACGCACTGACACACACACACACAGTGATACACACTGACACACACACACACAGTGACACACACACAGTGATACACACTGACACACACACACAGTGATACACACTGACACACACACAGTGACACTCACTGACACGCAAGGTGACACACACACAGTGATACACACTGACACACACACACAGTGATACATACTGACACACACAGTGACACACACTGACCCACACACACACAGTGATACACACTGACCCACACACACACACACACACACACACAGTGATACACACTGACACACACACAGTGCCACACACTGACACACACACTGTGACCCACACTGACACACACACAGTGATACACACTGACACACACACACAGTGACACTGTCCCTCACACACGCAGTGATACACACTGACACACACACACACAGTGATACATACTGACCCACACACACACACACAGTGATACACACTGACACACACACACACAGTGATACACACTGACACACACACACACACACAGTGATACACACTGACACGCACAGTGATACGCACTGACACACACACACACTGTGATACACACTGACACACACACACACACAGTGACACACAGACAGTGATACACACTGACACACACACACAGTGATACACACTGACACACACACAGTGACACACACTGACACGCAAGGTGACACACACACAGTGATACACATTGACACACACACACAGTGATACATACTGACACACACAGTGACACACACTGACCCACACACACACACACACACAGTGATGCACACTGACACGCACAGTGACACACACACACAGTGTTACACACTGACACACACACACAGTGATACATACTGACACACACACAGTGACACACACTGACCCACACAAACACAGTGATAAACACTGACCCACACACACACACATTGATAATCACTGACACACACACACACAGTGATACACACTGACACACACACAATGACACGAACTGGCACACACACACAGTGATACACACTGACACACACACACCCAGTGATACACATTGACACACACACACACAGTGACACACAGACAGTGAATCACACTGACACACACACACAGTGATACACACTGACCCATACACACACACACAGTGATGCACACTGACACACACACTCACAGTGACACACACTGACACACACATCGGCACTGAGCCTCACACACACTGATACACACACACACAGTGATACACACTGACAAAAACACACAGTGATACACACTGACACACACACACACACAGTGATACACACTGACACACACACACACACACACACAGTGATACACACTGACACACACAGTGACACACACTGACACGCACACACACAGTGAGACACACTGACACACACACAGTGACACACATTGACGCGCACACACACAGTGAGACACATTGACACACACACACAGTGACACACACTGACACGCACACATACAGTGAGACACACTGACACACACACGCAGTGACACACACTGACACACACACACAGTGATACACACTGACCCACACACACACATTGACACACACTGACCCACACACACACACAGTGATACACACTGACAATCACAGTCAGTGATACACACTGACACACACACAGTGACACACACTGACTCACACACACACACACAGTGATACACACTGACACACACACACAGTGATGCACACTGACACACACACACACACAGTGACACTGTCGCTCACACACGCAGTGATACACACTGACACACACACGCAGTGATACACACTGACACACACACAATGACACGCACTGACGCACACACACAGTGATACACACTGACACACACACAGTGAAACACACTGACACACACAGTGATACACACTGACACACACACACAGTGATACACACTGACACAAACACACCCAGTGTTACACATTGACACACGCACACACACAGTGATACACAGACAGTGATACACACTGACGCACATACACACAGTGATACACGCTGACACACACACACACAGTGACACACACTGACACGCAAGATGACACACACACAGTGATACACATTGACACACACACACAGTGATACATACTGACACACGCAGTGACACACACTGACCCACACACACACACACACACACAGTGATGCACACTGACACGCACAGTGACACACACACAGTGATACACACTGACACACACACACAGTGATACATACTGACACACACACAGTGACACACACTGACCCACACACACACAGTGATAAACACTGACCCACACACACACACATTGATAATCACTGACACACACACACACACAGTGATACACACTGACACACACACAATGACACGAACTGGCACACACACACAGTGATACACACTGACACACACACAACCAGTGATACACATTGACACACACACACACACAGTGACACACAGACAGTGAATCACACTGACACACACACACAGTGATACACACTGACCCATACACACACACACAGTGATGCACACTGACACACACACTCACAGTGACACACACTGACACACACATCGGCACTGAGCCTCACACACACTGATACACACACACACAGTGATACACACTGACAAAAACACACAGTGATACACACTGACACACACACACAGTGATACACACTGACACACACACACACACACACACAGTGATACACACTGACACACACAGTGACACACACTGACACGCACACACACAGTGAGACACACTGACACACACACAGTGACACACATTGACGCGCACACACACAGTGAGACACATTGACACACACACACAGTGACACACACTGACACACACACACAGTGATACATACTGACACACACAGTGACACACACTGACCCACACACACACAGTGATACACACTGACCCACACACACACACACACACACACACAGTGATACACACTGACACACACACAGTGCCACACACTGACACACACACTGTGACCCACACTGACACACACACAGTGATACACACTGACACACACACACAGTGACACTGTCCCTCACACACGCAGTGATACACACTGACACACACACACACAGTGATACATACTGACCCACACACACACACACAGTGATACACACTGACACACACACACACAGTGATACACACTGACACACACACACACACACAGTGATACACACTGACACGCACAGTGATACGCACTGACACACACACACACTGTGATACACACTGACACACACACACACACAGTGACACACAGACAGTGATACACACTGACACACACACACAGTGATACACACTGACACACACACAGTGACACACACTGACACGCAAGGTGACACACACACAGTGATACACATTGACACACACACACAGTGATACATACTGACACACACAGTGACACACACTGACCCACACACACACACACACACAGTGATGCACACTGACACGCACAGTGACACACACACACAGTGTTACACACTGACACACACACACAGTGATACATACTGACACACACACAGTGACACACACTGACCCACACAAACACAGTGATAAACACTGACCCACACACACACACATTGATAATCACTGACACACACACACACAGTGATACACACTGACACACACACAATGACACGAACTGGCACACACACACAGTGATACACACTGACACACACACACCCAGTGATACACATTGACACACACACACACAGTGACACACAGACAGTGAATCACACTGACACACACACACAGTGATACACACTGACCCATACACACACACACAGTGATGCACACTGACACACACACTCACAGTGACACACACTGACACACACATCGGCACTGAGCCTCACACACACTGATACACACACACACAGTGATACACACTGACAAAAACACACAGTGATACACACTGACACACACACACACACAGTGATACACACTGACACACACACACACAGTGATACACACTGACACACACAGTGACACACACTGACACGCACACACACAGTGAGACACACTGACACACACACAGTGACACACATTGACGCGCACACACACAGTGAGACACATTGACACACACACACAGTGACACACACTGACACGCACACATACAGTGAGACACACTGACACACACACGCAGTGACACACACTGACACACACACACAGTGATACACACTGACCCACACACACACATTGACACACACTGACCCACACACACACACAGTGATACACACTGACAATCACAGTCAGTGATACACACTGACACACACACAGTGACACACACTGACTCACACACACACACACAGTGATACACACTGACACACACACACAGTGATGCACACTGACACACACACACACACAGTGACACTGTCGCTCACACACGCAGTGATACACACTGACACACACACAATGACACGCACTGACGCACACACACAGTGATACACACTGACACACACACAGTGAAACACACTGACACACACAGTGATACACACTGACACACACACACAGTGATACACACTGACACAAACACACCCAGTGTTACACATTGACACACGCACACACACAGTGATACACAGACAGTGATACACACTGACGCACATACACACAGTGATACACGCTGACACACACACACACAGTGACACACACTGACACGCAAGATGACACACACACAGTGATACACATTGACACACACACACAGTGATACATACTGACACACGCAGTGACACACACTGACCCACACACACACACACACACACAGTGATGCACACTGACACGCACAGTGACACACACACAGTGATACACACTGACACACACACACAGTGATACATACTGACACACACACAGTGACACACACTGACCCACACACACACAGTGATAAACACTGACCCACACACACACACATTGATAATCACTGACACACACACACACACAGTGATACACACTGACACACACACAATGACACGAACTGGCACACACACACAGTGATACACACTGACACACACACACCCAGTGATACACATTGACACACACACACACACACAGTGACACACAGACAGTGAATCACACTGACACACACACACAGTGATACACACTGACCCATACACACACACACAGTGATGCACACTGACACACACACTCACAGTGACACACACTGACACACACATCGGCACTGAGCCTCACACACACTGATACACACACACACAGTGATACACACTGACAAAAACACACAGTGATACACACTGACACACACACACACAGTGATACACACTGACACACACACACACACACACACAGTGATACACACTGACACACACAGTGACACACACTGACACGCACACACACAGTGAGACACACTGACACACACACAGTGACACACATTGACGCGCACACACACAGTGAGACACATTGACACACACACACAGTGACACACACTGACACGCACACATACAGTGAGACACACTGACACACACACGCAGTGACACACACTGACACACACACACAGTGATACACACTGACCCACACACACACATTGACACACACTGACCCACACACACACACAGTGATACACACTGACAATCACAGTCAGTGATACACACTGACACACACACAGTGACACACACTGACTCACACACACAGACACAGTGATACACACTGACACACACACACAGTGATGCACACTGACACACACACTCACACACAGTGACACTGTCGCTCACACACGCAGTGATACACACTGACACACACACAATGACACGCACTGACGCACACACACAGTGATACACACTGACACACACACAGTGATACACACTGACACACACACACACAGTGATACACACTGACACACACACACAGTGATACACACTGACACACACACACAGTGATACACACTGACACAAACACACCCAGTGTTACACATTGACACACACACACACACACAGTGACACACAGACAGTGATACACACTGACGCACATACACACAGTGATACACGCTGACACACACACACACAGTGATACACACTGACACACACACACCCAGTGTTACACATTTACACACACACAGTGACACACACACAGTGACACACAGACAGTGATGCACACTGACACACACACTCACACACACAGTGACACACACTGACACGAAAATCGGCACTGACCCTCACTCACACTGATACACACACACAGTGACACACACTGACAAAAACACACAGTGATACACACTGACACACACACACACACACACACACACACACACTGTGATACACACTGACATGCACACACACAGTGAGACACACTGACACGCACACATACAGTGAGACACACTGACACACACACAGTGATACACACTGACATACACACACACACAGTGATACACATTGACACACATACAGTGACACACACTGACTCTCACTCACACACAGTGACACACACACAGTGATGCACACTGACACACACACTCACACACAGTGACACTGTCGCTCACACACGCAGTGATACCCACTGACACACACACTCACACACAGTGACACTGTCGCTCACACACGCAGTGATACACACTGACACACACACAATGACACGCACTGACAACCACACAAAGTGATACACACTGACACACACACACAGTGATACACACTGACACACACACACACACACAGTGATACACACTGACACACACACACACACACAGTGATACACACCGACACACACACACACACACAGTGATACACACTGACACACACACACAGTGATACACACTGACACATACACACACAGTGATACACACTGACACACACACACACACAGTGATACACACTGACACACACACACAGTGACACACACTGACCCACACACACACACAGTGATACACACTGACACGCACACAGTGACACACACTGACCCACACACACAGTGATACACACTGACACACACACACACATACACAGTGATACACACTGACACACACACACACAAACACACACACGCAGTGACACACACTGACACGCTGACACACACACACAGTGATACACACTGACACACGCACACACAGTGACACTGTCCCTCACACACGCAGTGATACACACTGACACACGCACACAGTGATACACACTGACACGCACAGTGATATGCACTGACACACACACACAGTGATACACACTGACACACACAGTGACAGAAACTGACCCACACACACAGTGATACGCACTGAGCCACACACACACACACACACAGTGATGCACACTGACACACACACTCACACACAGTGACACTGTCGCTCACACACGCAGTGATACACGCTGACACACACACAGTGATACACACTGACACTCGCACAATGACACGCACTGACACACACACACAGTGATACACACTGACACACACACACACACACAGTGATACACACTGACACACACACACACACCCAGTGATACACATTGACACACACACACACAGTGACACACAGACAGTGATACACACTGACACACACACAGTGACACACACACAGTGACACACAGACAGTGGTACACACTGACACACACACACAGTGATACACACTGACCCACACACACACACATTGATGCACACTGACACACACACTCACACACACAGTGACACACACTGACACACACATCGGCAATGACCCTCACACACACTGATACACACACACAGTGACACACACTGACAAAACCACACAGTGATACACACTGACACACACGCACACACACACAGTGATACACACTGACGCACACACACACACACAGTGACACACACTGACACGCACACACACAGTGAGACACACTGACACACACACAGTGACACACTGACACGCACACACACAGTGAGACACACTGACACACACACAGTGCCACACTGACACGCACACACACAGTGAGACACACTGACACACACACACAGTGACACACACTGACACACACACAGTGATACACACTGACCCACACACACACATTGACACACACTGACACACACACACAGTGATACACACTGACACACACACACAGTGATACACACTGACACACACACACACACACAGTGATACACACTGGCACACACACAGTGACACACACTGACACCCACACACAGTTATACACACTGACACACACACACACACAGTGATACACACTGACACACACACAATGACACACACTGATCCACACACACAGTGATACACACTGACACACACACAGTGCCACACACTGACACACACACAGTGACACACACTGACACACACACAGTGATACACACTGACACACACACATGACACACACTGACACACACACACACAGTGACACTGTCCCTCACACACGCAGTGATACACACTGACACACACACACACACACATTGATACACACTGACACGCACAGTGATACGCACTGACACACACACACACAGTGATACACACTGACACACACACACACAGTGACACACACACAGTGATACACACTGACACACACACACAGTGATACACACTGACACACACACAGTGACACTCACTGACACGCAAGGTGACACACACACAGTGATACACACTGACACACACACACAGTGATACATACTGACACACACAGTGACACACACTGACCCACACACACACAGTGATACACACTGACCCACACACACACACACACACACACACAGTGATACACACTGACACACACACAGTGCCACACACTGACACACACACTGTGACCCACACTGACACACACACAGTGATACACACTGACACACACACACAGTGACACTGTCCCTCACACACGCAGTGATACACACTGACACACACACACACAGTGATACATACTGACCCACACACACACACACAGTGATACACACTGACACACACACACACAGTGATACACACTGACACACACACACACACACAGTGATACACACTGACACGCACAGTGATACGCACTGACACACACACACACTGTGATACACACTGACACACACACACACACAGTGACACACAGACAGTGATACACACTGACACACACACACAGTGATACACACTGACACACACACAGTGACACACACTGACACGCAAGGTGACACACACACAGTGATACACATTGACACACACACACAGTGATACATACTGACACACACAGTGACACACACTGACCCACACACACACACACACACAGTGATGCACACTGACACGCACAGTGACACACACACACAGTGTTACACACTGACACACACACACAGTGATACATACTGACACACACACAGTGACACACACTGACCCACACAAACACAGTGATAAACACTGACCCACACACACACACATTGATAATCACTGACACACACACACACAGTGATACACACTGACACACACACAATGACACGAACTGGCACACACACACAGTGATACACACTGACACACACACACCCAGTGATACACATTGACACACACACACACAGTGACACACAGACAGTGAATCACACTGACACACACACACAGTGATACACACTGACCCATACACACACACACAGTGATGCACACTGACACACACACTCACAGTGACACACACTGACACACACATCGGCACTGAGCCTCACACACACTGATACACACACACACAGTGATACACACTGACAAAAACACACAGTGATACACACTGACACACACACACACACAGTGATACACACTGACACACACACACACACACACACAGTGATACACACTGACACACACAGTGACACACACTGACACGCACACACACAGTGAGACACACTGACACACACACAGTGACACACATTGACGCGCACACACACAGTGAGACACATTGACACACACACACAGTGACACACACTGACACGCACACATACAGTGAGACACACTGACACACACACGCAGTGACACACACTGACACACACACACAGTGATACACACTGACCCACACACACACATTGACACACACTGACCCACACACACACACAGTGATACACACTGACAATCACAGTCAGTGATACACACTGACACACACACAGTGACACACACTGACTCACACACACACACACAGTGATACACACTGACACACACACACAGTGATGCACACTGACACACACACACACACAGTGACACTGTCGCTCACACACGCAGTGATACACACTGACACACACACAATGACACGCACTGACGCACACACACAGTGATACACACTGACACACACACAGTGAAACACACTGACACACACAGTGATACACACTGACACACACACACAGTGATACACACTGACACAAACACACCCAGTGTTACACATTGACACACGCACACACACAGTGATACACAGACAGTGATACACACTGACGCACATACACACAGTGATACACGCTGACACACACACACACAGTGACACACACTGACACGCAAGATGACACACACACAGTGATACACATTGACACACACACACAGTGATACATACTGACACACGCAGTGACACACACTGACCCACACACACACACACACACACAGTGATGCACACTGACACGCACAGTGACACACACACAGTGATACACACTGACACACACACACAGTGATACATACTGACACACACACAGTGACACACACTGACCCACACACACACAGTGATAAACACTGACCCACACACACACACATTGATAATCACTGACACACACACACACACAGTGATACACACTGACACACACACAATGACACGAACTGGCACACACACACAGTGATACACACTGACACACACACATCCAGTGATACACATTGACACACACACACACACAGTGACACACAGACAGTGAATCACACTGACACACACACACAGTGATACACACTGACCCATACACACACACACAGTGATGCACACTGACACACACACTCACAGTGACACACACTGACACACACATCGGCACTGAGCCTCACACACACTGATACACACACACACAGTGATACACACTGACAAAAACACACAGTGATACACACTGACACACACACACAGTGATACACACTGACACACACACACACACACACACAGTGATACACACTGACACACACAGTGACACACACTGACACGCACACACACAGTGAGACACACTGACACACACACAGTGACACACATTGACGCGCACACACACAGTGAGACACATTGACACACACACACAGTGACACACACTGACACGCACACATACAGTGAGACACACTGACACACACACGCAGTGACACACACTGACACACACACACAGTGATACACACTGACCCACACACACACATTGACACACACTGACCCACACACACACACAGTGATACACACTGACAATCACAGTCAGTGATACACACTGACACACACACAGTGACACACACTGACTCACACACACAGACACAGTGATACACACTGACACACACACACAGTGATGCACACTGACACACACACTCACACACAGTGACACTGTCGCTCACACACGCAGTGATACACACTGACACACACACAATGACACGCACTGACGCACACACACAGTGATACACACTGACACACACACAGTGATACACACTGACACACACACACACAGTGATACACACTGACACACACACACAGTGATACACACTGACACACACACACAGTGATACACACTGACACAAACACACCCAGTGTTACACATTGACACACACACACACACACAGTGACACACAGACAGTGATACACACTGACGCACATACACACAGTGATACACGCTGACACACACACACACAGTGATACACACTGACACACACACACCCAGTGTTACACATTTACACACACACAGTGACACACACACAGTGACACACAGACAGTGATGCACACTGACACACACACTCACACACACAGTGACACACACTGACACGAAAATCGGCACTGACCCTCACTCACACTGATACACACACACAGTGACACACACTGACAAAAACACACAGTGATACACACTGACACACACACACACACACACACACACACACTGTGATACACACTGACATGCACACACACAGTGAGACACACTGACACGCACACATACAGTGAGACACACTGACACACACACAGTGATACACACTGACATACACACACACACAGTGATACACATTGACACACATACAGTGACACACACTGACTCTCACTCACACACAGTGACACACACACAGTGATGCACACTGACACACACACTCACACACAGTGACACTGTCGCTCACACACGCAGTGATACCCACTGACACACACACTCACACACAGTGACACTGTCGCTCACACACGCAGTGATACACACTGACACACACACAATGACACGCACTGACAACCACACAAAGTGATACACACTGACACACACACACAGTGATACACACTGACACACACACACAGTGATACACACTGACACACACACACACAGTGATACACACTGACACACACACACAGTGATACACACTGACACACACACACAGTGATACACACTGACACACACACACACACACACACAGTGATACACACTGACACGCACACACAGTGATACACACTGACACACACACACACAGTGATACACACTGACACAAACACACCCAGTGTTACACATTGACACACACAGTGACACACAGACAGTGATACACACTGACACACACACACAGTGATACACGCTGACACACACACACACAGTGATACATACTGACACACACACACCCAGTGTTACACATTGACACACACACAGTGACACACACACAGTGACACACAGACAGTGGTACACACTGACACACACACACACACTGATACACACTGACCCACACACACACACAGTGATGCACACTGACACACACACTCACACACACAGTGACACACACTGACAAGAACATCGGCACTGACCCTCACACACTGATACACACACACACAGTGACACACACTGACAAAAACACACAGTGATACACACTGACACACACACACACACACACACTGTGATACACACTGACGCACACACACACACACAGTGACACACACTGACATGCACACACACAGTGAGACACACTGACACACACACAGTGACACACACTGACATGCACACACACAGTGAGGCACACTGACACACACACAGTGACACACACTGACACGCACACACACAGTGAGACACACTGACACACACACACAGTGACACACACTGACACACACACAGTGATACACACTGACACACACAGTGACACACACTGACACACACACAGTGACACACACTGACTCACACACACACACACAGTGACACACACACACAGTGATACACACTGACACACACACACAGTGACACACACTGACACACTCACAGTGACACACACTGTCACACACACACACACAGTGACACACACTGACACACACAGTGGTACACACTGACACACACACACAGTGACACACACTGACACACACACAGTGATACACACTGACCCACACACACACACAGTGACACACACTGACACACCACAGTGACACACACTGACACACACACAGTGATACACACTGACCCACACACACACACAGTGACACACACTGACACACCACAGTGACACACACACAGTGACACACAGTGACACACACACCACAGTGACACACACTGACACACACACCACAGTGACACACACTGACACCAGCTTCCTGATTGGTTGAGGTGTCTGTCATTCCCGGATTTGCTCTGGGGGCGGGGCCGTTAGCTGCTGGTGTTCTGATTGGCTGACACGGCTGTCAGTCAGAAAGCTCAGCCTCTGATTGGCTCATCCGCTGTCAGTCAAAGTGCGGAGACCAGTCATTGGTGGACATGGCTGTCAGGAAGTGAGCGGCAATTCTGATTGGCTGATTCGGGCAGTAGTCGAGCTGGCCTCTGATTGGCTGAGGCGATCATTTAGCAATCCAGTCTCTGATTGGCTGAGGCGGTGATTTCGTGATCCCGCTCTGTGATTGGCTGAGGTGGTGATTTAGTGATCCTTCTCTGTGATTGGCTGAGGTGGTGATTTAGTGATCCCTCTCTGTGATTGGCTGATACGGTGATTTAGTGATCCCGCTCTGTGATTGGCTGAGGCGGTGATTTAGTGATCCCGCTCTGTGATTGGCTGAGGCGGTGATTTAGTGATCCCGCTCTGTGATTGGCTGAGGTGGTGATTTAGTGATCCCGCTCTGTGATTGGCTGATGCGGTGATTTAGTGATCCTGCTCTGTGATTGGCTGAGGCGGTGATTTAATGATCCCTCTCTGTGATTGGCTGAGACGGTGATTTAGTGATCCCGCTCTGTGATTGGCTGAGGCGGTGATTTAGTGATCCCGCTCTGTGATTAGTTGTCAGTCAGTTTTGTTTCTTCATTAATTGAATAATTGATGTGAGCGGATATTTCACCGCGATCCTGATCTGCCCCCTGAACTTGGATTGAGTCACCGCGTAAATAAATGTGTTTGTGCAGCAATTTACATCCCGCAGCATAAATCCGACTTGTTGAAATGTGTATTCAGGAAGAGTGAGGTAAATTAATCCTTTCACTTTCGAATAGATAAAAAATATAACAGTCACGGCCCAGAGGAGAATGAAAGCCCCGGAAATGCTGAAGAGTAAAATCATTGACTTCCTTCTGCTCTCCATCTCGGGGTCTCTGCGATTCTCTCCCTGACTCTGAGCCCTCAGTCCCTTCCGGACTCGACTGGTCACCAAAATGTGTCTGACTGTCAGAGCGTTAATCACCAGGATTAAACCGAATGGGAGCAATGGGGTTAAAACCTGATCAAACCAGGAAAATCCAACCCAGCCAGGATCAGTGAGATAGCTTGTCTTTGTCTGACAACCCCACTGGACATTGTCCATTATCCCCCCAGGTTCCTGTGTAAAGTACAGGGGGATGTTTCTCACAGAGAGCAGGAGGCCGGTTGTTGCCAGAACCACAGCCGCAGTTTTCCCGGTGCAATATTTAGTTTTCAGTTTCTGGCAGCGAATGGCCACAAATCGATCAAAGGAGAAAGTGATGGTGAACCAGACTGAACAGTCTGTGGCTGCAGACTGCAGGATAGTGTGAACACGACACACAGAGGTGAGGGACAGGAAACTCAGCGGGAAATAATAATCATTTATCCTGTTGAGAATGGGGTTAAAGATGATGAAGAGCAGATCCGCCGCTGCCATGGCGACCAGGTAGCGAGTGGTGCAGGTGGAGAGGCCACACTTTCCCCGACTCAGGATCACAATTCCCACTAAATTAACTGTCAGTGAAAAAGGGACAAGAGGCGGGAAATGAGTGAGTGAACATTCCCCATGTGTGAAGCCACAGTAAGGAGAGGATTTCAGCATCAATCCAATGGGGTTCCCGGGGTGGCGGGGTTGTTGGAGGAGTTGTGTTAGAGATTAACATTGCAGATTGGAAAGTAGCCAATGTAACACCGCTGGTTAAGTAGGGACTGGGGGACAGGAAGCTGTGAATTACACATCTCTCACTTTGATGGAGCAAATCTGCAAATTCTCATCATTCAAATATTTCACACAGATTGCATTTCTCATCTGATGTGTTTTCCAGGATTAATTCAGACTGGACGGGTTTCCCAATTAGACCCAAAGTGGACAGAGATAGAATCTGCAATCCCTTCCTGCACCCAATTATCAGAGCCCACCCCGGATTGAACACCTCTCTGGACTGGACAGCTGGTGGAGCTGGAAGTCAATTCAGGGTTTTTCTATTTAACTTCCCCTCTGCAAATGTCCTCCCCATTCTGACTCTCCCCCGCAGCTTTTCTGCTTCTAATTTACAGATTATATCCTCTGTCCGTCTCTTTTTTCCTTTCTTCTCTCCCTCTCTCTTTGCCTTCTCCTTTGCTTCCCTATCTATCTCTTCCTAAACTCTTCTTCTCTCCGACCAGCTTTATTCCCTCTATCTGGATTTCTCTCTTATCCAGTGCGTTTCCATTCTTCATTCACATTATAACTTTACCCCATATCTCCCTATCGCTCTCCAATTGTTCTCTCTCTCCTCCTGTTTCTCCCCATATCTCTCTATCTCACCCCAGTGTTGCTCTCTCCATCTCGCTTTCTCCCCATTCCTGTTCACCTCCCTCCAGAATCTCTCCCTCTCCCTTTCCAGCTTTCTTTGTGGGGATTTTAAGCACAGCATGATCCCATGGGCAGCACTGTGACCATATCCAGAGAGGACAAAGTGTGGGTGGTGGGAGACATGTCATTCCCCCAGCCTCGCGCTTGGTGTAATCCTCCACCCAGCTCCATGTGAATTCTGAGTTTGGATACATATCCCCTCAGTGACAGAAAGAGATAAACTCTCCTCTTTAAACTGGGGACAAGCTGTGTCCATTCCTTTGGTAGACTTTTTAAAATGAGCCTCCCAGTAGTTATTTATGAATAATTGAATCGATCTATTGATTGATTTGTGTTAGTAAGGAATCTCAGGGCTCTGACTGAGGCTATTCTCCAGAGACAGGAAGCTGGGCACTGACTCCTAACTGGAGACCCCCAGATAAGGTGGTTCTTCCCACCCCCTCACAGCAATATGGTTTGTGGTTATTGGCAGTGTGGCTCAGAAATATTGCATCGCTCCTTTCAACACAGTGCACATGAAAGAGAGGGAAAGAAGCAGAGATATGGACAGAAATAGGAAGTTAGAAGGAGGGATGGAGTAAGAGGTGGTGGGTGTGGTTGCAAAGACCTGGCCCTAGATAAGAACATCCATCTTTACAATGAGAGAGAGCGATAGTGGCAGGAGGAGAAAAGAGAAGGAGGGAGTGGAGCAGAGACAGAGGGAGGCCCGAGGGGAGTGGAAGGTCAAAGCAGAGGTGGTGATGGAGGGACAGCATTTGAGAAAGAGAGACAGGATGTGAGAGTCTCCAGTGTGTGGTCACTAGCTGCAGCTCCACTCAAACCCTGTCAGATAGTCTGGGAGGATTTAAAAAGTGTCCTGAAGGGATCAGCAGCCCCTTCCCAAACTGAAAGAGGGAGTTGAGCAGCTTCGAGAGACTGAGAGGGGACAGGGGGTGGGCAGGATGGAGCAGGGATGGCATTTTAATTCAGGTTTAGAAGATTCTCTCTGTGGAACTCTCTCTCTCTCTCTCTCCATTTCAATGTTTCTGTCTGATTGGAAGAAATGGAGGGAAGGAAAGAGTGAGAGAGAATGAGGAGAACCAAGAATGAGAGGTTATAGAATAATAGAATCATACAGAGCAGAAGAGGCCCTTCGGCCCATCGAGTCTGCACTGTCACATTAGAAATACCTGAAATCCCACCTAACCCCAACTGTCAGCACTTGGCCCAGAGCCCTGAATGTTATGTTGTGCCAAGTGCTCATCCAGATACCTTTTAAAGGATGTGAGGCAACCCACCTCCACCACCCTCCCAGGCAGCGCATTCCTGACCGTCAACATCCTCTGGGGAAAAACATATTTCCTCACACCCCTCCCCTCTAAACCTCCTTCCCCCCACCGTGAACCTATGTCTCCTCGTGACTGACCCTTCAGATATGGGGAACAGTTGCTCCTTATCCACTCTGTCCATGGCCCTCATATCTTGTCTACCTCGATCAGGTCGCCCCTCAGTCTTCTCTGCTAAAACGTTAATAACCCAAGCCCACGCAACCTCTTTTCATAACGTAGATCTTCCATCCAAGGCAGCATCTTGGTGAATCTCCTCTGTACCCCCATCCAGCGCAAACACATCCTTCCTATAATGTGGCGATCAGAACTGCACACAGTACTCCACCTGGGACCTCACCAAAGATCGAGACAATTCCAACATTACTTCCCTGCGTTTGTCATTTATGCCTCGATTGATAAAGGCAAGTGTCCCATGTGCCATTTTCACCTCCCTCCGAACATGCCCTTCTGCTTTCAAAGATCTGTGGTCAAATACGCCAAGGTCACATTCGACCATAGATCTTCCTATAGTCCGCACATTCATTGAGTACTTCCTTGTCAAATTACTCCTTCCAAAGTGTATCAGCTCACACTTTTCAGGGTTACATTCCATTAAACGGTGTAAAACACACTCCACACTGCGAACTGCACCTTGTGCGATCTTGCTGCAGAACTTGCTTTAAAGGTTGTCTCAGTGTTAAGAGAGAGTTTCATCTTTCCAGGGAAGTGAAGGGAATTCTCCAGACTTGGAACAATGCACACACACAGAGTGGAAGGTGTGTGGCGATTTTTGTTCGGTGCTTTTGCGGAAGGGGCTCTCAGCAGGTGTGAGGATGGAGGCAGGGGTAGGGCTGTGTCTCATTTGATTCGCTTCACAGTGCAGCTGCTGTGGGATCTTGCTGCGCATGTACTGTCCTGGGCCCTTTGCCTGCCTTGTAACAATGGTCATCCTCTTTGAAAATCGCTCACTGACTGCAAAGAAGGTTCCAAGGCCTTGAATATAAAAAAGCTTCAACTTGAACAATGGGACTGAGGGAGTTCATGATCACTTTCTGCAGAGGACTGAGGGGACATTCAGCCAATATCACATTGCTGCCTGTGGGATCTTACTGTGCGACAAATATTCCATCCTCAGTTTGTACATTAAAACAAGAAACACACACACAGAAAACAATTATCATAAACTCTGAACTGAATTTTGAAACTGCCTCTGTGCTTTGGATCTTCCTGTGCACAAGTTGCATCAGAAATCTCTAAATTAACAGCAGTGAGGTCAGATTAACAATTAATCTCATCACTGTAAATAATTCTTGATGGCCTGGAATGAAAGTTCTTTAACTAGAAGCGGGTGTAATTGTGGAATAAAAAATGTGTGTGAGGCAGAGAGATAAATGTGAGGGTGAAATGAAATGCACAGGGTTCTATTTGAATACAGTTTGCTGTGGTGGTGATTGTCGGAGCTCTCGCTCTATGTCTGGTGTTGGGAAGCTGAGTTTGTGAAGTGTGGTCCCTTTAAAAGCTGGTTTTGTGTCCCTTTAAAGTTGGACTTGTGTCAATGCTTGGAGGCTTCAAATGCAGGTACAGACAGAGTACACAGACTGCAACAGTTGCAGCCAAGACCAAGCATCAGCATCGCCATGGTAACAGGCTTTGCAGGTTTTTGAATTTTGAGTTCAGCCTATCAATTCAAGTCCTAATCTCAGGGCCCTCAGGATGCCTTTTCCATTCGCTTCATTCCATACAGTTACTGTGTTTAATTTTATGAGTTGAATCGTTAAATAAAATTGCAGCAGCCGCGTCAATTCATTCCACTCAGGATGCAATTGTCGGTTTTCAAACTCTCACCCAACGTTCTCATTAGATTGTGTTATCAGTGAGGGAGAGAGAGAAAAAGAGGAAGGTGAAAGAGAGAGAGAGAGAGAGAGAAGGCCGAGAGGAAGGGAGAGGTGAGAAGATAAATTGTCGGGGGGAGGGGGTTGGGGGGTGAGGGAGGGTGGGCGGGGGGAGAGAGGACGTGTTTAGGGGGTCCTCCACTGTTTCATTCCAGGCGAGCCCCCCAGTCATTGAAACATATAAACTAGAAGCGTGAGTAGGAACCTGCGCCACCATTCAATTGTATTGTGACTGATCATCAAATTTAATAACTTGATTCACCCTGACCCCAAATCCTTTGATCCCTTTAGCCCCGAGAGCTATATCGAATTCATTTTTGAAATTACAGAACGCCTGTGAATTCATCACATTCACCACCCTCTGACTGAAGAAATTTCTCCTCACCTCAGTTCTAAAAAGGTTTTCCTTTATCATCAAACGAAGACAGTGAGTTGTAGACTCCCCCACCATTGGTAACTTTCTTTCTGAATCGACCCGTTCGAATCCTGTTTGAATTTTATAAGTTTCTATGAGATCCCCTCTCACTATTCTGAATGCATTTGCCTTAACAACATTCTGTGGTAGTGAATTCCACACATTCACCACCCTCTGACTGAATACATTTCTCCCCACCTCAGCTCCAAAAGGTTTGTCCCTAATCCTAAAACTATGACCCCGAGTTCTCGACTCCCCCACCATTGGGAACATTCTTTCTGAATCGACCCTGCCTCATTCTGTTAGAATTTAATACGTTTCTATGAGGTCCCCTCTCACTCTACAAATCTCCATTGAATATAATTCTAACCAATCTAATCTCTCCTCATATGACAGACCTGCCATCCCAGGAATCAGCCTGGTAAACCGTCGCTGTACTTCCTCTATAGCAAGGACATCCTTCCGAGATCAGGACACCAAAACTGAACAAAACTCTCCAGGTGTGGCCTCTCCAATGCTCTATAAATTGCAGCAACTCATCCCTATCCCTCAATAGGAACCATCTCGCTATGAAAGCTTACAGACCATTTAGCTCCATTCCTGCCTGCTGTACCTGCCTGGTTCCGTGCAGTGAATGATGCACGAGGACACCAAGGTTTTGATGAGAATCCACCTCCCTCAATTTACACCCATTCAATAATAACTTGTCTTCCTAATATTCCTACCAGAGTCGATATCCTCACAGTGATCCACATTAAACTGCATCTGCCATGCGTATGACCACACCCTCAGCCTGTCCAAATCACGCTGAATATTCTCTGCACCCTCCTCACAGTTCACCCTCCCACCCAGCTTTGTGCCATCTGCAAATTTGGAGATGATGCATTCAGTAACCCTTCTGGAAGACTAAATAAACCCCATCCACTGGTTCCCCTCGGTCAACTCTACCGGTTCCACCCTCAAACAATTCCAAGATATTCCAATCATGATTTCCCTTTAGTAAATCCATGCTGCCTTTGTCTGATTATGGCGCTGCCTTCCAAATGCCGAGTTATCAAATCCTTGAAATTTGACTCTTGCAACTTCCCCAGCACCGACGTTAGGCTCACTGGTCTATAGTTCACTGTTTTCTCTCTCCAGTCCTGTCTGAATACCGGGCTTGCATTAGCTACCCTCCAGTCTGTAGGAACCAGCCCAGAGTCCAATAAAATAGGAAAATAACCACCATTGGACCTCTTATTCCCAGGAAGACTTCCTTAAGTACTCTGGGATGAAGAATATCAGGACCTGGAGATTTATCCACATTCAATCCCATCATTTTCCCCAAAACCATTTCTCTACAAATTCAAATTTCCTTCAGCTTCTCTCTAAAACTTGTTCCTCTCAGAACTTTTGGAACGTTATTCATGTCTTCCTTTCAGAAGATCGAAGCAATCTTCAATTTATTTCCTCAGCTATAACTTTGTCCCCGTTAGAGTATCTCCCATTTCTGACTGCAAAGGTCCTTGTTTGTCAATCTGTTTCTCTTTACATACCGATAGATATTTTTGAAGTCAGTTGTCATGTTCCACGGTAGATTACTTTCATACCCTATTTTTCTTTCCTTAATCAATCCCTTGTTCCTCCCAAAAGAATGGATTTGTAAACAGTGATTGTGTTACTGAGGGTGAATCTGTGATGACGTGTTTTAGCTTTTCACCAAATCAAACCTACAATTGTGTTTTAAATCTGGCTGCTCCCACATTGCAGTGTGATTGTGGGATCTTGCTGTGCAGGATGACCAGCAGCATTTCTGAAATGACACAGGAACATTTTATTTTCCTCAGAAACCCTCTAACCCTCCTGCTGCTGACCTTAGTCGACACACCTTGGACATTGACCCCTCTGCTCAGGGGAAGAAGTTTGTACTTAACTATCCTGTCTTTGTCCCTCATAATTTTGAACACCTCAATGATGTCCGTACTCCGCCTTCACTGTTCTGTGGAAAGCAACCCCAGCCTAACCAGCCTGTCTTCACTGCAGAAACACTGTTGCCCAGGCAACATCCTGGTGAATCTCCTTTGCGTTCCTTCCAGAGCAATCACATCCTCCGTCTAGTGAGGCCCCCAGAACTCCTCACAGTCCTCGAGCTGAAGACAAATGAGTGTTTCATACATCTCCATCATCACCTCCCTACTCCTATCTTCGATACATCAGCTAATAAAGAAAATTGTCATGTCTGCCTTCTTAAGCAGCTGATGATCAGAAGTTACCCACTGGAATGGAAAACAATAGAAGGTTTATGTTCTTTCTTGAGTTTAAACAGAAATTAAATTTGAAAATATCCAAAGAGCAGTTGTCCAGTCACAACCTCAACATAAAAAAATAAATGAACTAACTTCAAAAGAGTAAAAAAATACATCAAGTAACACAGGCTGTGATAAAGAGCATTCAGCACATGTTCCAAAATTAAGATCATCTTGACAGATTTCATTGAATAATTTTCACAATTATCAGGAATGATCTGGTCGATGTCCGACACATGGTGTTTCTAGATACCTTCAGTAAGTTAACAGACTTCAGTAAACTCAGAGCAAGTGGAGTTAGAGGACCAGCAGCAGAATGACTCGAAGCTGGTTACAAAGACACAACACAGGGAGTGGGAGTTAAAGGGATTTACTCTGATTACTGGACGGTGGGAAGTGGTTTTCCACAAGGATCAGCGCTGGGATCACTGTCCATCACCATTTACATCAACAATATGGAATAGGGAAGCAAAATTATTGTTCCAAAATTTACCAACCAATCCAAACTGAGAATGAGAATGAGCAGAGTGGAAGAATACAACTCAACACAATAACACATTAATAATAAATTATAAACTTGCAAATTGGGTATTGGAATTGGAAACTAATTTCACCACAGCTCAGTGTCAGGTTCTTCATTCTGATCAGAACAATATGTTTCCCAATCACTCTGTAGAAATCAAGTATCTGAATGTTTTCGAGGAGTTCAGGGCTTCAGGTGATCAGATTCACAAATCGCTTTCAGAAGCAACACAGTTTAGACAGAACCACAACAACCCAGAAACAAAACCATTGGAGTTCATTTATAGATTAATAGAAATGTGAACAATTCACAAAATGTTTGAAATACAAATCACAGAATATTGCCCCTCTGTTATTGGGTTGTTTAAATATCAGGAACTAGCTGAAACCTGTTTCTTTTCAATACATAACCGAGTTACCGAGCCATCTCACATCACACACTGACCACAAAACATCATTAGAACAAAACCAATCGCTTCCTATTTCCGAGCTATTCCAAAGATTAAACACAGAGACAGCTCCATGGAATGGAGATCTCACTCACCCAATAAAAAATATATATCATTGAAATTAAACCAACTTATTTCATTCCAGTACTTTTTTACAATCACAATACAATTCGACTCGGATAGATAGTGCCAGAAATAGATGGATACATCAATCAGGTATACCACTCTGGTGAACAACAAGACACAATGAGTACAATTCTACACTGACAACTACATCCTGCAATACTTGTTAACTTGTGTCAGGTATTCCGCTCTGGTTACTGATCCACAATCAAAGGTTAATTTTATTCTTACTCCCACTAAATTTTATTTCAGGTTGATCGCTGTAACTAAAATCCAATCTAACATTACACAAGATTCCACTAAATACAATAACTTCATTGATTCCTGAGCCTATGAATTACGTGCAGAGTTAGTTGTGTCAGTTGATGAAAAGGATTAAAACCACAGAGATATTTCAAGTAATTTGATTTAAGTGAATTACATATTTCACCTGGTCTCTGTATAACAGTGACAATGAGATCAGCATGGAGCATTTTCATTCAGAGTTTAAAATCAGAGAGCCGCTCACACACAGGTTTACACAACCTCAATGGTGAGAGTCACTCACCAGGAACACCAATAATGGCAATGATTGGGAAGATTATTTTCTCAGCTATCTGTATTGGATACAGCATCTTCAGTGAGAGGTGATGTGTCCCTTCGAGCTGCTGGCAGTCTCTCTGTCTTAAACTCTGAGGTGACCTATTCCCAAAGCCTTTAATATATACACTGCAGAATCACCTCAGGGACACTGAGGGAGCAACAAGACTTGTAAAAAATATTTGAACAAACAGATTACGACATTGAGTTCAGTGATGGATAATTATCTTTAGATAAAATTAAATCTTTCCAAACACTGGATTCTGTTGATTACATTTATCATCTAATAACAAGTGGAAAGATGCTGTCCACTCAAACACCATCAGTCCCATCTCTGGATCTCACATTGTTTCAGTGATATCTGTTACTGGGCTGTGACGTTTCAGTGATGAAGTTTCAAATGTCACCGTATCTCTCCCTGTGTGGTATTTAACTGTAGGACATTCAGTGATGTGAATTAAGTGGGTTCTGGGTGAACATAGATTGTAAAATGATGTTAATCAATAATCTGGAACTGTTTAACCTCAGACCCTCAGAGCCTGCAGCAGATACAAACACATCATCTCTTAGAGCAGTAAATATGCAGATTTAACTGTGACAAGTAACGCACAGACACCAACTGATACAGGCCCCACATCTGATACACAACCTTATGGGGGGAGAGAAATGGGTCCAGATGTGGAGAGAGACAGAGAGAGAGAGAGACAGGACCTGCGAATGTGGAAGGGATTGTGTGGAAGCAGATATTGTGAGAGGAATGGTGTTCATAATAGTAACTTAACCTCAGAGGAAGAGAGATCCATCGTAATGGACCCGGTGCTGTGTTCACATTAAATAGCTCAGCTGGAGTATTGTGTCCTGTTCTGGGTCACACACTTTAGACAAGATGTGATGACATTGGCAAGAGAAATGGAGGAGAAGGTCCAACAGGAAAGAGGGAACTGTGGTGAGAGAGAGGGAGAAAAATGGGCAGAGAGAGTGATGGATACAGAGTGGGTCAGAGGTCGAGGAAGACAAATGAGGTGAGTGGGAGATGCAGTGCGAATGAGAGAGAGAGGTGTGCGTGTGGACTGAGAGAGTGAGGCACACAGAATAGAGATGGGCTGAGGGGGAGAATTGGGTGGGGTGAGAGAGACAGAAGTGGGGTCAGATAAAGAGAAGGGGTGAGAGGTGGGGAGAGAAGGATCAGTGATATGAAATGGCCTGAGAGAAGCTGTGTTGTGGGGCAGAGGGAGGGAGTGAGTGGGAGTGGGAGTTTGTGAGAGGAAAGTGTGAGGGAGGGAGGGAATGTTACAGAGGGATTGTGTGAAAGAGTGTGTGAGAAGTGTGAGTGTGCAAGTGTGTGAGTTTGCATGTGCGTTTTTGTGTTTGTGGGTGCATGCAGTATATAAAGAGAGGGAGTGTGACAGAGGGAGCGAGAGTGTGGGAGAGTGTGAGGGTGACACAGGGAGGCAGAGGGCGTGCGGATTGTGTCAGGTCTGAGAGTGCTTGATAGTGTCTGTGTTTGTGGGTGTTTTTGTCATGGAAGATTGAAGATTAGAGTGTGTCTGTCTGTGAGCGTGTCCACGAGAGACAGCTTGTGATTGTGCGCATGTATGTTAGTGTGTGTACCAGAGAATGTGAGTGTGTGAGAGTGTGTGAGAGAGTGTGTGTTTGGGACAGTGAGGATATACAAATTCCTGAATGTGCATTTGAGAGGGTGTGTGAGTGATGTGAGAGTGTGAGTTTGTGTAAGTGTGTGAGAGAGTGTGTGCGTGTAATATTGTGTAAATGTGTGTGTGGGAGAGTGTACGTGAGTTGGAGAGGGTGTGTGTGAGTGTACATGAGTTGGTGAGGGTGTGTGTGTGAGTGTACGTGAGTTGGTGTGGGTGTGTGCGAGTGTACGTGAGTTGGTGAGGGTGTGTGTGAGTGTACGTGAGTTGGTGAGGGTGTGTGTGAGTACGTGAGTTGGTGGGTGTGTGTGCGAGTGTACGTGAGTTGGTGAGGGTGTGTGTGACTGTACGTGAGTTGGTGAGGGTGTGTGTGTGTGTACGTGAGTTGTTGAGGGCGTATTTGAGTGTACGTGCATTGGTGATGGTGTGTGTGAGTGTATGTGAGTTGGTGAGGGGTTGTGCGTGAGTGTACGTGACTTGGTGAGGGTGTGTGTGTGAGTGTACGTGAGTTGGTGAGGGTGTGTGTGGGTGTGTACGCGAGATTTTGAGGGTGTGTGTGAGTGTGTATGATTTGGTGAGGGTGTGTGTGAGTGTACGCAAGTTGGTGAGGGTGTGTGTGTGTGAGTGTACGCGAGTTGGTGAGGGTCTGTGAGAGTGTACATGAGTTGGTGAGGGTGTGTGTGAGAGTGTACGTGAGTTGTTGAGGATATGTGTGAGAGTGTACGTGAGTTGGAGAGGGTGTGTGTGAGTGTACGTGAGTTGGTGAGGGTGTGTGAGTGTACGTGAGTTGGTGAGGGTGTGTGTGAGTGGACGCAAGTTGGTGAGGGTGTGTGTGTGAGTGTACGTGAGTTGGTGAGGGAATGCATGTGAGTGTACGTGAGTTTGTGAGGGAATGTGTGTGAGCGTTACCGAGTTGGTGAGGGTGAGGGTGTGTGTGTGTGCGTGTGTGAGTGCACGCGAGTTGGTGAGGGTGTGTGTGAGGGTACGTGAGTTGTTGTGGGTGTGTTTGTGTATTCGCCAGTTGGTGAGGGTGCGTGTGTGTGTGTACGCAAGTTGGTGAGTGTGTAAGGGTACATGAATTGATGAGTGTGTCTGTGTGAGTGTACGTGAGTTGGTGAGTGTGTGTGTGTGAGTGTACGTGAGTTGATGAGGGCGTGTGTGTGAGTGTACATGATTTGGTGAGGGTTTGTGTGAGTGTACGCGAGTTGGTGAGGGTGTGTGTGAGTTTACCTGAGTTGGTGAGGGTGTGTGTGGGTGTGTACGCGAGATGTTGAGGGTGTGTGTGAGTGTACATGAATTGGTGTGGGTGTGCGTGTGTGTGTACGTGAGTTGGTGAGTGTGTGTGTGAGTGTACGTGAGTTGGTGAGGGTGTGTGTGTGAGTGTACGTGAGTTGGTGAGGGTGTGTGTGAGGGTATGCGAGTTGGTGAGGGTGTGTGTGTGAGTGTACGTGAGTTGGTGAGGGTGTGTGTGAGGGTATGCGCGTTGGTGAGGGAATGTGTGTGAGTGGACTTGAGTTGGTGAGGGTGTGTGTGAGTGGACGCGAGTTGATGAGGGTGTGTGTGAGAGTGGACGTGAGTTGGTGAGGGTGTGTGAGTGTACGTGAGTTGGTGAGGGTGTGTGTGTGTGAGTGTACGTTAGTTGGTGAGGGTGTGTGTCTGAGTGTACGCGAGTTGGTGAGGGTGTGTGTGTGAGTGTACGTGAGTTGGTGAAGGGGTGTGTGTGAGTGTACGTGAGTTGGTGAGGGTGTGTGTGTGAGTGTACGTGAGTTGGTGAGGGTGTGTGTGTGAGTGTACGTGAGTTGGTGAGGGTGTGTGTGTGAGTGTGCGTGAGTTGGTGAGGGTGTGTGTGTGAGTGTACGCGAGTTGGTGAGGGTGTGTGTGTGAGTGTACGTGAGTTGGTGAGGGTGTGTTTGAGTGTACGTTAGTTGGTGAGGGTGTGTGCATTAATGTACGTGAGTTGGTGAGGGTGTGTGTGTGAGCCTAGGTGAGTTGGTGAGGGTGTGTGTGTGTCCGTGAGTTGGCGAGTGTGTCTTTGTGAGTGTACATGAACTGGATTGGGTGTGTGTGTGAGTGTGAGCGCGTTCGTGAGGGTGTGAGTGTGAGTGTACGCGAGTTGGTGAGGGTGTGTGTGAGTGTACGTGAGTTGGTGAGGGTGTGTGTGTACGTGAGTTTGTGAGGGTGTATGGGTGGGTGTACGTGAGTTGGTGTGTGTGTGAGTGACTGTCCGTGAGTTGGAGAGGGGGTGTGTGACTGTACGCGAGTTGGTGAGGGTGTGTGCATGAGTGTGCGTAAGTTGGTGAGGGTGTGTGTGAGTGTACGTGAGTTGATGAGGGCGTGTGTGTGAGTGTACATGATTTGGTGAGGGTGTGTGTGAGTGTACGCGAGTTGGTGAGGGTGTGTGTAAGGGTATATGCGAGTTGGTGAGGGCGTGTGTGAGTGTACGTGAGTTGGTGAGGGTGTGTGTGAGTGTACGTGAGTTGGTGAGGGTGTGTGTGAGTTTACCTGAGTTGGTGAGGGTGTGTGTGAGTGTACGTGAGTTGGTGAGGGTGTGTGTGGGTGTGTACGCGAGATGTTGAGGGTGTGTGTGAGTGTACATGAATTGGTGTGGGTGTGCGTGTGTGTGTACGTGAGTTGGTGAGTGTGTGTGTGAGTGTACGTGAGTTGGTGAGGGTGTGTGTGTGAGTGTACGTGAGTTGGTGAGGGTGTGTGTGAGGGTATGCGGGTTGGTGAGGGCGTGTGTGAGTGTACGTGAGTTGGTGAGGGTGTGTGTGAGTGTACGTGAATTGGTGAGGGTGTGTGTGAGTGTACCTGAGTTGGTGAGGGTGTGTGTGAGTGTACGTGAGTTGGTGAGGGTGTGTGTGGGTGTGTACGCGAGATGTTGAGGGTGTGTGTGAGTGTACATGAATTGGTGTGGGTGTGCGTGTGTGTGTACGTGAGTTGGTGAGTGTGTGTGTGAGTGTACGTGAGTTGGTGAGGGTGTGTGTGTGAGTGTACGTGAGTTGGTGAGGGTGTGTGTGAGGGTATGCGAGTTGGTGAGGGTGTGTGTGTGAGTGTACGTGAGTTGGTGAGGGTGTGTGTGAGGGTATGCGAGTTGCTGAGGGAATGTGTGTGAGTGGACTTGAGTTGGTGAGGGTGTGTGTGAGTGGACGCGAGTTGATGAGGGTGTGTGTGTGAGAGTGGACGTGAGTTGGTGAGGGTGTGTGAGTGTACGTGAGTTGGTGAGGGTGTGTGTGTGTGAGTGTACGTTAGTTGGTGAGGGTGTGTGTGTGAGTGTACGCGAGTTGGTGAGGGTGTGTGTGTGAGTGTACATGAGTTGGTGAAGGGGTGTGTGTGAGTGTACGTGAGTTGGTGAGGGTGTGTGTGTGTGAGTGTACGTGAGTTGGTGAGGGTGTGTGTGTGAGTGTACGTGAGTTGGTGAGGGTGTGTGTGTGAGTGTACGTGAGTTGGTGAGGGTGTGTGTGTGAGTGTACGCGAGTTGGTGAGGGTGTGTGTGTGAGTGTACGTGAGTTGGTGAGGGTGTGTTTGAGTGTACGTTAGTTGGTGAGGGTGTGTGCATGAGTGTACGTGAGTTGGTGAGGGTGTGTGTGTGAGCCTAGGTGAGTTGGTGAGGGTGTGTGTGTGTCCGTGAGTTGGCGAGTGTGTCTTTGTGAGTGTACATGAACTGGATTGGGTGTGTGTGAGAGTGTGAGCGCGTTTGTGAGGGTGTGAGTGTACGCGAGTTGGTGAGGGTGTGTGTGAGTGTACGTGAGTTGGTGAGGGTGTGTGTGTACGTGAGTTTGTGAGGGTGTATGGGTGGGTGTACGTGAGTTGGTGTGTGTGTGAGTGACTGTACGCGAGTTGGTGAGGGTGTGTGTGAGTGTACATGAATTGGTGAGGGTGTGTGTGAGTGTACGCAAGTTGGTGAGGGTGTGTGTGTGAGGGTACGTGAGTTGGTGAGGGTGTGTGTGTGAGGGTACGTGAGTTGGTGAGGGTGTGTGTGAGTGTACGCGAGTTGGTGAGGGAGTTTGAGAGTGTACATGAGTTGGTGAGGGTGTGTGTGAGAGTACACGAGTTGGTGAGGGTGTGTGAGTGTACGTGAGTTGGTGAGGGTGTGTGTGTGAGTGTACGCAAATTGGTGAGGGTGTGTGTGAGTGTACGTGAGTTGGTGAGGGTGTGTGAGTGTACGTGAATTGGTGTGGGTGTGTGTGTGAGTGTACGTGAGTTGGTGAGGGTGTGTGTGAGTGTACATGAATTGGTGAGGGTGTGTGTGAGTGTACATGAATTGGTGAGGGTGTGTGTGTACGTGAGTTTGTGAGGGTGTATGGGTGGGTGTACGTGAGTTGGTGTGTGTGTGAGTGACTGTACGTGAGTTGGAGAGGGGGTGTGTGACTGTACGCGGTTTGGTGAGGGTGTGTGTGTGAGTGTACGTGAGTTGGTGAGGGTGTGAGTGTGTGAGTGTGCATGATTTGGTGAGGGTGTGTGTGAGTGTACGTGAGTTGTTGTGGGTGTGTTTGTGTATTCGCCAGTTGGTGAGGGTGTGTGTGAGTGTACATGAGTTGGTGATGGAATGTGTGTGTGCGTTACCGAGTTGGTGAGGGTGTGTGTGTGTGCGTTACCGAGTTGGTGAGGGAATGTGTGTGTGCGTTACCGAGTTGGTGAGGGTGAGGGTGTGTGTGTGTGTGTGAGTGTACGTGAGTTGGTGAGGGTGTGTGTGAGGGTACGTGAGTTGCTGTGGGTGTGTTTGTGTATTCGTCAGTTGGTGAGGGTGTGTGTGCGTGTGTACGCAAGTTGGAGTGTTTGTGGGTACAAGAATTGATGAGTGTGTCTGTGTGAGTGTACGTGAGTTGGTGAGGGTGTGTGTGAGTGTACACGAGTTGGTGAGGGAATGCATGTGAGTGTACATGAGTTGGTGATGGAATGTGTGTGTGCGTTACCGAGTTGGTGAGGGTGAGGGTGTGTGTGTGTGTGTGTACGTGACTTGGTGAGGGTGTGTGTGTGTGTACGTGAGTTGGTGAGGGTGTGTGTGTGTGTACGTGAGTTGGTGAGGGTGTGTGTGTGTGAGTGTACATGATTTGGTGAGGGTGGGCGTGAGTGTACGTGAGTTGTTGTGGGTGTGTTTGTGTATTCGCCAGTTGGTGAGGGTGTGTGTGAGAGTGTACGCAAGTTGCAGAGTGTGTGGGGGTACATGAATTAATGAGTGTGTGTGCGTGAGTGTACGTGAGTTGGTGAGGGTGTGTGTGTGTGAGTGTACATGAGTTGGTGATGGTGTGTCAGTGAGTGTACGCGAGTTGGTGAGGGTGTTTTTGTGTGAGTATACGCGAGTTGGTGAGGCTGTTTGTGTGAGTGTACGTGCGTTGGCGAGGGTGTGTTTGAGTGTACGTTAGTTGCTGAGGGTATGTGTGTGAGTGTACGCGAGTTGGTGAGGGTGTGTGTGTGAGCCTAGGTGAGTTGGTGAGCGTGTGTGTGTGTGTGTGTCCGTGAGTTGGCGGGTGTGTCTTTGTGAGGGTACATGAGTTGGTGTGGGTGTGTGTGTGTGAGTGTAAGCGAGTTCGTGAGGGTGTGAGTGTGAGTGTACGCGAGTTGATGAGGCTGTGTGTGTGAGTGTACGCGAGTTGGTGAGGGTGTGTGTGTGAGTGTGCGTGAGTTGGTGAGGGTGTGTGTGAGTGTACGTGAGTTGGTGAGGGTGTGTGCGTGAGTGTGCGTGAGTTGGTGAGGGTGTGTGTGAGTGTACGTGAGTTGGTGACTGTGTCACTATTTACAGTGGTTCTTGGGGATTGTGTCTCTATTTGGAGTGATCCTTGGGGATTATGTCACTATTTAGTGTGATCCTTGGGGACTGTGTCACTTTTTAGAGTGATCCTTGGGGATTGTGTCACTATTTAGAGTGATCCTTGTGGAGTTTGTCGCAATTTAGAGTGATCCTTGGGGATTGTGTCACTATTTGGAGTGATCCCTGGGGACTGTGTCACTATTTAGAGTGATCCTTAGGGATTGTGTCACTATTTAGAAACATTGAAACATAGAATACTTAGCTCCTGTAATTAAATGCACTGGAACTACTGAATTAGAACGCAGCTCACTGTGCACTGGAACATCAGAATGCAGTTCGCTGTTACTAGAACATCAGAACTGAAGTGGATGGCCTCACACTGACGATTCATAGATTTGCAGGGTTTTTTTGTGCTGTAGCTTTACCAACTCACTTAGTCTCTCTGTGTTCCTAATTTCTAAGAATTAAATACAGCCAAATTCTAATTCAATTACAGCTAGTAGGTCAGGAAACGTAAACGTAGAAACATAGAAAACTACAGCACAAAACAGTCCCTTCGGCCCCACAAGTTGTGCCGAACATATCCCTAACTTTTAGGCCTACCGATAACCCTCTATCCTATTAAGTCCCATGTACTCATCCAGGAGTCTCTTAAAAGTCCCTATTCAGTTCCTATTCAGTGTCTTAGAGATAGGATGTATGCACATTTAGAAAGGAATAAACTCATGAACGATAGTCAGCATGGTTTTGTGAGAGGGAGGTCATGCCTCACTAACCTGGTAGAGTTTTTTGAAGAAGTGACCAAAATCGTTGACGAGGGAAGGGCCGTGGATCTCGTCTATATGGACTTTAGTAAAGCGTTTGACAAAGTCCCTCATGGTCGGCTGGTGAAAAAGGTTGGATCTCATGGGACAAAGGGGGAGTTGGCTAGATGGGTGGAGAACTGGCTTGGTCACAGAAGACAGAGGGTGGTAGTGGAAGGGTCTTTTTCCGGCTGGAGGCCTGTGACTAGTGGTGTTCCAGACCCTTAGTCTGGGACCGTATTGTTAAGCAGTATGCTCTATTCTTGTTGCGAATAAAAGCCTTTATTCCCGGGTACGATCTAGCCTCCCGAGTGGATTAATCGCGCATCACCCTCAACTTTTCCTCATAAGACCTACCCTCCAAACCAGGCAGCGTCCTGGTAAATCTCCTCTGCACTCCCTCCCATGCTTCCACATCCTTCCCATAGTGAGGCGACCAGAACTGCACACAATATTCCAAATATGGTCTCACCAAGGTCCTGTATAGTTGCAGCATAACCCCATGGCTCTTAAACTCAAGCCCCCTGTTAATAAACGCTAACACACAACAGGCCTTCTTCACGGCTCTATCCACTTGAGTGGCAACCTTCTGAGATCAGTGGATATGAACCCCAAGATCTCTCTGTTCCTCCACATTCCTCAGAACCCTGCCGTTGACGCTGTCATCCGCATTCAAATTTGTCCTACCAAAATGAATCACCTCGCACTTATCCAGGTGAAACTCCATCTGCCATTTTTCGGCCCATCTCTGTATCCTATCAATGTCTCTTTGCAGCCTCCAACAGCCCTCCACCTCATCCACTACTCCACCAATCTTGGTGTCATCAGCAAATTTACTGATCCACCCTTCAGCCCCCTCCTGCAAGTCATTGATAAAAATCACAAATAGCAGAGGACCAAGCACTGATCCCTGTGGTACACCGCTGGTAACTGGTCTCCAGTCTGAAAACTTCCCATCCACCACCACCCTCTGTCTTCTATGAGATCGCCAGTTCCTTATCCAATCGGCCAAATTTACTTCCATCCCACACCTCAACGATCGCCAAAGATTTTCCAAGCCACAAAATCTAGTTGGATTCATTTTTGCGAGTGACTAAATTCTGTTCTTTTTTTTCTGTTAATGAATGTCCTTGTGTGTATTTGAACAGCATTCCAGTAGAATCTTACTTTAATTACAATGCTACTTAGAAACATAGAAAACTACAGCACAAAACAGGCCCTTCGGCCCCACAAGTTGTGCCGAACATATCCCTACATTTAGGCCTACCTATAACCCTCCATCCTATTAAGTCACATGTACTCATCCAGGAGTCTCTTGAAAGACCGTATTGAGTTTGCCTCCACCACCACTGACGGCAGCCGATTCCACTCGCCCTCCACCCTCTGTGTGAAAAACTTCCCCCTAACATTTCCCCTGTACAAAGAACAAAGAACAAAGAACAATACAGCACAGGAACAGGCCCTTCGGCCCTCCAAGCCCGCGCCGCTCCCCGGTCCAGGATTGAATCCTGAATCCAGGATCCCCGCCCAATTTTCCAGCCTATCTACATACCAATATCCTATCCACCGAGCTGTCCCTCACAG